>NW_027505176.1:0-248383 GCF_021521415.1 Bidens hawaiensis
TGAAGAAACACTAAGTGAACCCTGGACAAATTATAGATAATCTGGGGGTTAAGTAATGTTTCCCACGAGAATGAGGTCCAACAGAGACGGTTGTTCTTCAGGGGACCTGCAAAACAAACACCGTAAGCTCGTCACTGAGAAGGGGGGGGGGGGTTCCTCCTTGTGACCACCCTCCGGCGTGAGAATCAGACTAGATTGCTCTGAATATAAGTGTATATTAAGAGATTGCTAGATAACTGGATAGCAGATGATCTTACCATTCCAAGATGTTGGAGTATTTATAGCCGAAGGTAGGTTTCCTAGAAGGTACAGCCGGCTGAATAGTATTCCTGTTCTACCAACAGTGGATTATGCACAGGCCATACTGGTTGGTGGATAGGTTACGGCCAACAGTAACAAAGTCGGCTGCACTATTCCACCAACTGTAGATTATGCACGTCCCACCTACTGTGGATTATACGCAGGCCATGCTGGTTGGTGAATAGGTTACGGCCAACAGTAACACTATTCTACCAACTGTAGGCTACGCACGCCCCTCAGTAAGAGTTGGTGAGTAGGCAGCGGCTAATAGTGACAAACAGTACTAGAGGGTGCTCCTCCTCGTACTGTTGTCGGTGAGCTGTCACCCCGTGATTGGCTCATGGGTTGTTCTGGTCAGATTGTCTGTCCTATCCATACCTTGGTAGGTATAGTACAAAAGATCTTTCAGAATCATACGGACTGGCTCATTTTGGCGGGATTGTTCCCGCCTTGCTCATTCCTTCATGTGACTACTGAAGTAGCTATTGCCTTGTGCGTGTAGCCCTGCTGTCTGCGGGTAGCCTTCCCTGATGGCTTGTATCCGCAACTGCGGGAACAGGCTGGGTACTTCACCATTGGGAGGCTTTCCCTGCGTGTACAGCTTACGTACTGCGCGTAAGATTCTATGAGCATGGTGGGTCCTGCGGGAGCAGATGGCCTTTGCGCAGACGTCCCTGTTCAAGGTGAGTCTTGCGGGACCAACTGGTCTCTGCTGGGACCTACCTCTTCAAGTCCCCCCAGTCCAATGTTCTTCTCATGAATGTTTAATAAAGTGAGGTGAACTTTTGGACTTTAAGCAAGGGGTTTTGAAAAGGGTTTTTAGTTTTAAGGTTCTCCGTGGGGATTCTTCCCGCGGGTTTCCTAATGTCACCTGCAAAAATTCCCGATTTTTTTGCTTGATCTTTGGGTATGATGCGGGTAGGTATGTAACCTTCTCGCAAGTCAGGAGCGTTGAGTCTCACTTGTGTGGATTCTCCCTGAGGTTTTGGTAGTTTTGAACATAGTGATCAATTATGTTTAAACCACCAATTCCATCCTGGAGCCTCAAACAATGTAGTTCTCGACGTTCCCGCTATGCGGGGATTTTATTTCCGTTTCCGCAAGCATTGCCCAGAAGATCCTTCTTGGTTTCAATTCCCTGCGGAGCGCTAGGTATGTGAAGGGTTTTGCCTTAACACTGTACCCGCGCTCGTCTTACGGTTACTTTACTTTCAAGGTACCCCTGGCGTCAATTCCCTGCGGGTGCTAGGTATGTGAAGGGTTTTGCCTTAACACTGTACCCGCACCCATCTTATAGTTACTTTGTTGCCGGGGTATTCTTGGCTTCAATTCCCTGCGGGTGCTAGGTATGTGAAGGGTTTTGCCTTAACACTGTACCCGCATCCGTCTTATGGTTACTTGGTTGCCAAGGTAAGGGGTATTTTCCCGCTTATTTTTGAATCTTTTTGAATTTTGAATTTTGAAATTCGAAAGGTTGGTGAGGATAAGAACAGTCCAAACATCTGAAACGTCGTGCGACGGTTTCTTCTGACTGTGTCAGGACGTGCAGGAAGTTATGGTGACGTGACAGTACATGGTCATTCCAGACGCTTTTTCAGGCGCGTGGGCGCGATTTTTCGGGCGCGTGGCCGCGAAATTAATGGTACGCGTCCTGTCAACAGCTGTTGCCAGCCTGCTTTTTGCCACGTGTCATAGTTTCATTGCACCTTCGATTTCTCTCTCCTCCGCATTAAATTCATCGCATTAATTGCGATTAGTATATAAAGGGGGAGAGGGCTCTTTGCAATCCACACTTTCACCCTTCTCTTCTTCTTCTTAGCGATTTCCGGCAAATACTCCCCTTTTCAGGCAAGCATTTTCCCGAAATCGCTTTCTTTCTGCAAAATGTCTTCTCGTGATCTTGAGTCTTCGGCCGATGACAAGAGTACTGCTGGTGAGTGCCAGTGTGCTCTGCCCGGCGATCAGTACCGGTATGTTGTTAGGAAGTTCATGCTCGATCCTTTCGAGCCTGAGTTTCCTGAACCCCATCAGACCGTGTACGATGCCCCCAGAGGCAAGATCGGGGTTTATGCAGCATTCTTTGTCTATGGGAATCTTAGGTTCCCATTGACAAAGTTTGTTTACCGTGTCCTTGAGAGGCATGGTGTTCATCTGACCGAGTTGCACCCCATGGCGATCGCCAAGATTCGCCATTTCGAGTGGGTGTGCCGGATTCTGGGCATTGAGCCCTATGTGGACCGCCTGATGACCTTCTATACTTGGAGGTGCATCCAGGGGTGGTACACCCTGACAACCCGGATCAAGGGTTTGAAGATTTGCGCGACCGAGCGCAGTCTCCGATCGTGGAAGCGAGAGTTCTTCTACATTTCTGCCCGCGCCATCCCCATTGCCATGAAGTTTAAAAATGGCCAAGCAATTCCGAGCCACCACGCCACCAACTACCAGGAGGCGGAATGGTTTGCGAAGATATCCCGGGTCCAATCTCCGGTTTACCGGTTTGCGGAGTCCGGGATGGTGATGCTGGGGATGAGCCGGGTATGGAAGGAGGCGTCTCAGGTTCCCATCCTTCTCGAATACGGTTTGAACTCTACTTCTTATGGTATGTCTTGTCTTTCTTGCTGATATGAGTTTGTCTTCTAACTGTTTCTTTTCTTTCAGAGGGGAACGATTTGGAGTCGCTCCTGTACCCGCGGGAAGCTGACGGTCCCGTGCGGGTGGGTACTCGTGCTCTTGACGAGAACGAGTTGCCCATCCTGGAGCAAACAGCGGATCGGTTTGTGGAGGTCTATCCGCTGGGCCACGAGATCTTGAGCCACCGGCGGCCAGGTAAGGCGTTATTCTCTCCTCCACCCCTCAGTGCTGTACCCGCTGCTGGAATTCCTGACATCCTGTCTTCTTCTGAGGAATCCGCAAATGGTCCTCCGTTAGTGCGGAAGAAGAGGGCTGCCGGCGGGAAAGGGAAGGAGAAGGCGGCCTCCACAGCCGATCCAGTGCTCCTATCTGACACTGAGTCGGATAGTGAAGAGGTGGCGGGGAACCCCGATGGTGAGAAGACCACTGTTCCGGAGGCTACGACTGTTACCTCCGGAGAACCAATGACGACGACGGTGACCGGCATCAAGAGACCGGCTCCATCGGGTTCGTCCCCGCCCGTCCGTACGTTCAAGCTCAAGAAAACCCGTAAGTACAACTCTCTTAGCTTTTATCCTTGTCTTTTAACACTTTTCTTCTTTACGCAGGCGTGGATGTTGGCGCATTCCAGGGTGAGGGGCCGAGTATTACCTCTCCGCCAATGACGGTAGGCTTGGTCAGCCTACCTGAGGCGTCGACCCAGGCGCCTGCGCCTGCTTCCGCTGGTTCAGTTGCTCATTCTGAGCCGACTGTTCCAGCCGAGATGACGTCACCGCCGGCTGTGAGTGCGATTTTTACAGCATCCTTCACAGAGCCGGCGGTTACTTTTGCCGTGGATTCTGCGGCAGCGACCGCGGCGGCGACCACGGCGGCTGCTACCATGCCCCCGTCATCGGCAACGACGGCCGGTCCCTCAGGTACGCGTGGGGCTTCTCGCATCTTTCTGCCACCTTCCCATCTGCCTGACCTCTTGGATGGATTTCCATTGGGTTCAGGTGATGGGTTCGGCGGCTATCGGCCTGTAATTGACCCTACAGGTGCGTAGGGTTCTTTTGGCCCATTTTTCTATATATATTTTATCATCTTTTCCTAACTGCTTTTTGTTTTCTGCAGTGTCGGATTCCAATGAAGTGTATGTTCCGCGATGGAACATACGCCGAGGAACAACCCTTCGTACCCTTGTGGAGTGCGTGGAATGGGCTCGCCACGCTGCTCCCCATGGTGCGTTGGGGGAAGCCATGGCTAGCTACCAGGAGGGTAGGCTAACCAACGAGCTTCGAGTTCTCCAAGCCCGGATGCAGCCGCGCGTCGAGCTGCTTTGTCGTGAAAACGACAAGTTGAAAGCAGCTCGCGCCAAGGAAGTATCTCAAGCGCGGGCTCTTCGGGAGGAGAACCAAAAGCTGTCCGCAGCTGCTGCGGAGAAGGAGAAGGCCTTCAAGGCCCTCGAGGTTGAGGTTCAAGCGCGACTCGAGGCCCGCTCCAAGGCTGCCCAAGCTGTTAACGAACAGCTTCGGCTGGCTAAGGAGACTGCGAGGAACGCAACCGAGAGGGCCACCAAGGCTGAAGCCGTTGCTGAGCCTTTGCGTGTGGAGAATGAGGAGCTCAAGGCCAAATTAGAGGCTCTCCAACGTGCTCATGATGCCTTGGCGATGGAAGATGCCAAGAAGCTCCAGGAGATCTTGGACCAGAGGGGCGTGCTTGACCATACCGAGCGGAAGCTTAAGGGCGTCGAAGAGGCTGCCGCAAAGGAAGTGTTACTTGCCAACCTTAACAAAAGAGAAGCCGAACGCGCCTGCACCCAAGCTCAAGCCGCCCTTAAAGAAGCTCTGGTTGCCAAGGAATGGCTTCTTCGAGAAGCGTTGTCTCAGGTATGTCTATCTTCATGTCTTCACGCTTTTCTTTGTAAATAGGGTGCTGACACTTGTATATTTTCTTATGTAGGTTGTGCATCGGGTCTTCTCAGAGACATCTTACGACGATGCAATGAGCGCAGCCCTCAACGCTTCTCACGAGGATGGGGAACGGGTCGGCTTCCTGCTTGGTCTAGGGTTTGTTGAGAAAGGCGTCCCGCCATCCAACTTCCCTTTGTACAATGTAGATACCGAAGCCATATATGACCAAGCAGTAAATCAATACGCCGCCTTCCCGCATCCGGTGGTGGAGAAGGTGAATGAAATTGCTGCTGCTGATGACGGGCTACCTATCCTTAAGGCTTACCTTGAACAGCCACGCTCTACTGACGGCGCTGGTCCAAGTGGAAGTGGCCCTGAAGCCTGATCCTGAAGATCCCTTCCCGCTGCTAGGATAGATTTTGTATAGATTTACTTTCTTGTAGGCGGGTAGTCACCCGGCCATTCTTGTAACAAATATTTATGAAATGTAAATCTTTGTGCGGCTAAGACCGCTTGATTCATTGGATTCCTTGCTTTATAAACTTTATATGACTTGCATACTTTAGTTTAAATTAGCAATTTTCCAAGTGTTTAGGATAAGTTAACCTTTGAACGTGGTAGATAGGTGTGAAGTTTTGCTTCCTCTTCCGTGATTGTGCGGGTAGGACCGTCACTTGCACGTAGTAGGATGGCTAAACTTTACCATCTGACCTGCGTGTAGGTTTTCCTCATCTTTGAGGATAAGTTAACCTTTGAACGTGGTAAATAATCGGTGTGAAGTTTTGCTTCCTCCTTCGTGATTGTGCGGGTATGACCGTCACTTGCACTTAGTAGGATGGCTAAACTTTACCCATATCTGACCTGCGTGTAGGTTTTCCTAATCTTTTTTTTTTTTTTTTTTTTTTTTTTTTAGGATAACCTTTGATCGTGGTAGATGGTAGGTTGAAGTTTTGCTTCCTTGTTCGTGATTGTGCGGGTAAGACCGTCACTTGCACTTACAAGGATGGCTAAACTTTACTTACATCATACCTGCGTGTAGGTTTCCCTTATTAACGTTGTGTTTATGCGGGTTTTTTCCGCCTTCCACACGTACCGACTTACTTCTTCCCGTTTACGCGGTGAATACCGGTATCAGTGGGAAGTTCATAAGTATAAAGGTAAACACATTATGAAAGGAGAATCATTTCCATTAGAAGTGGCTCTAGGCCTTTTCTTTACAAGTTTTGGAATTGATCTACATATAACATTTGCGTAATTGAGCTCCATTCCATGTTCTTGGGATGGGAGTGCCATCGAGCCTTTCGAGCCGGTATGCGCCCTTTCCCAGGACTTCTTTGATAATGTATGGCCCTTCCCAAACCGGGGCCAGCTTTCCCGGGCGCTCTTGGTTTGAAGCCTCGTTGTTACGCAGTATGTAGTCTCCTATCTTGAAGTTGCAGAGTTTTACCCGCGTGTTGTAGTACTTTTGCATTTGTCGTTTGTAGTTCTCTTCACGCACTGCGGCTAAGTCTCTGCGTTCCTCGGTTAGCATAAGATCCAACCGTCTTTCCGCATCATTGTCTTCTGGCTGACTCAAGACCCTTGGTGAGGGTAGACCAATTTCGACCGGGACCATGGCTTCAGTGCCATAAGTGAGGCTGAACGGGGTTTCCCCCGTACTGGCCTTTTTCAGCGTTCTGTTTGCCCAAAGGACGTGCGGAAGCTCGTCCACCCAACCGGATCTGTGTTTCAAGAGTCTTTTCTTTATGCCATCGACGATGCTCTTGTTTTCTCTTTCCACCTCACCATTACCTTGCGGGTGTGCCACTGAGGTAAAGGTGTGGGTGATTTGAAGTTCTTTTAGCCACTGTTGTAGCTTCTTGTCAGCAAAGTTGGTGCCGTTATCGCTCACCAAATTCTGTGGAAGTCCAAAACGACAAATAATAAATTCCCAAATAAATTTTTTGATATGTTTCGCGGTTGTTTGGGCTAAAGGTTTTGCTTCTATCCACTTGGTGAAGTAGTCGATGGCCACCACTAGGAACTGAACATTTCCTGCTGCTGTAGGAAATGGGCCTGTCACATCGATGGCCCACTTCTGAAATGGCCATGAAGAAGTGACTGGAACCAGTTCATTCTTCGGGCGGTGCGTGTTGGGTGCGTAAAGCTGGCAAGACCTGCATTTTCTGATGTATGCCAGTGCATCCGTATGCATCCCCGGCCAAAAGTATCCCGCGTTGTTTAGCTTGGCTACAACAGCGCGGGGACCTGCGTGTACTCCACAGATGCCTTCGTGTACTTCCCTTAGGAGGTAGTCAGCATCTTGGTTGTCCACGCATCTTAAGAGTGGGCCAAGAAAGTTACGTCTGTAAAGGATGTCATTGACGAGTTGATAATTCAGTGCTTTACAGCGTAGTTTTCTTGCCTGTGTTTTTGACTCTGGTAGTGTTCCTGCTGCAAGGTAATTTATTATTGGTGTCATCCACGTTTCTGTACCGGTTTGGATGACACAAATTTCCTTGTGCGGGACTGATGGTGCTTCGAGGAGTTCAATGCGGATGTCCTTTCCCAAGTGGGTGAAGGCTAGTGATGCAAGCTTGCTTAACGCATCCGCAGATTTGTTTTCGCTGCGCTTGACGTGTATGACTTTACAATCATTAAAATCACGCATAAGGGTTTTTGCCTGGGCGAGGTACAGGGCCATTGTGTCGTTCACAGCCGTGTACGTCCCATTTATTTGGTTGGCCACCAGCATGGAATCCACGTGGGCTTCCAAATTTTTCACTCCCATCTTACGCGCAATTCTCAATCCGGCCAAGAATGCTTCATATTCGGCTTCGTTATTCGTACTTGGAAAATCCAACCGAATAGCGTAAGTATATTCTTGGCCTGCTGGGTTGGTTAATTTTAACCCTGCGCCTGAACCCTCATTATTGGCTGCTCCATCAGTGTAGAGTCGCCAGACATCATTGATGTCCTGTGCTGGGAAGGGTTGAGCCTCCTCCTGGCACTCTTTCTCCCGCGAAGCGGGGACTTCTGCAATAAAATCGGCCAGGACCTGGCCTTTTATGGCTGGTCTTGGCTTGTACTTAATTGCATATTCTCCCAATTCAATTGCCCATTTGGCTAGACGTCCCGATAATTCGGGTTTGCCTAGAACGTTTGAGAGTTTGAAGTTGGTGAGAATGGTGATTGGGTGGCCCTGGAAATATCGTCTTAACCTGCGTGAAGCGTGTATAAGTGCTAAGACCAATTTTTCGAGGGTAGAGTACCGGGTTTCTACGTCTGTTAGTACACGGCTAACATAATAGATTGGCATCTGGATGCCTTTTTGTTCTATTAGCAGGACTGCCCCGGTTGCTCTATCTGTTGCGGAAAGGTATAGGATTAACTCCTCTCCCGCTTGTGGTGCTGTAAGTGTTGGGAGTTCGATCAGGCGTGACCGAATCTCCTGAAAAGCTGCTTCCGCTTCTGGTGTCCAGCGGAAGTGCGTTTTCTTTAAGCAGTTTCTCAATGTTGACACGAAAGGAAACGACTTATCCGCATGGTTTGCCAAAAAGCGATTAAGTGCGACTAGTCGTCCA
This sequence comes from Bidens hawaiensis, assembly GCF_021521415.1. Taxonomy (NCBI): domain Eukaryota; kingdom Viridiplantae; phylum Streptophyta; class Magnoliopsida; order Asterales; family Asteraceae; genus Bidens; species Bidens hawaiensis. The sequence goes on from NW_027505176.1 coordinate 8,387, forward strand.
TTCAGTGTCTGAGCCTGTTTGATGGTGGTAGGTGATTCCATTTTAACAATGGCTTCGACCTTTTCAGGGTTCGCTTTGAAGCCATCTTTAGTAACAATGACTCCCAAGAACTTCCCTTCTTCCATCCCAAATGAACACTTACTCGGGTTGAGCTTCATGTTTATCTTTCTAAGCGTGTTGAAAGTTTCTTCAATGTCTTTCAACATCGCTTCTGGCTCGGGGCTTTTGATGACCAAATCATCCATATAGACTTCCAAGTTTCTCCCGATTTGGGCATGAAACTCTTTGTCCATCAGTCGTTGGTACGTGGACCCTGCATTCTTAAGTCCGAATGGCATCATTTTATAACAAAATGTACCATCGGGCGTCCGAAATGCGGTTTTGTCCTGGTCATCTATGGCCATGTGGATTTGATGGTACCCCTTATACGCATCCAAGAAGCATTTAAGGCGAAATGGTGCCAACGAATCCACCTTAAGATCAATTTCTGGTAACGGATAACAATCTTTGGGGCATGCTTTGTTCAAATCTTTGAAATCTATGCACATGCGCCATTGTTTGTCATTCTTCGGTACCATTACGGGATTTGCAACCCATGTTTGATATCTACTAACGCGTATGATGCCTGCGTCAAGGAGTTCCTTGACTTGGGTTCTACACGCGTTAGTTTGTTCAGGCCCCATTACTCTGCGCTTTTGTACGACTGGCGTAACAGCCGGATCGCACTTGAGCTTATGCTCCGCCTTACTTCGGGGTACACCAGTCATGTCAGCTGGTGCCCACGCAAAGATGTCAGCGTTTTTCTGCAGTAAGCGTTTGAGTAAGGTGCGGGTGGGATCAATGATTGTTGGTCCAATGGTAACGGCCTGGTCGGGGTATTTGCCATTGAAGGCCCATTTTTCCGGTTCGGTGATGGTTGGTTTAGCCATTTTCGGTTTGGGTTTAGATGAGACAGATGCGATGCATACCTGGGGAATGCCAGTGATCATCGCTACACCCTCAGCTGTTGGCCATCCCATCATGCCGTGGACTGAAGATACCACGGCGTTGAATCTTGCCATCCCGTCTCTTCCGAATAGGATGTCGTACGTGTGGTGTGGCTTTCTCATCACGACAAAATCCACGTCTTCTGTGCGTGAATGATTCCCATCGGTAAGAGTAACGGGGAAAGATAGGATACCCAGGGGGGTTTCTGTGCTGCTGTCAAACCCTTCCATTGAAGCGTAGACCGTTTCCAAGCGTTCTTTGTCTTCATCATCCAGCTTGTCAAAGAACTGCCTGTACATCACTGTCGACGAAGCGCCGTTGTCAACAAGAGTGCGGGAAGTGATGTAATGCCCTAGCTGGCTTTTGATGACGATGGGGCCTTCTTTGCTGGGGCCTCCTGGCACTCGCGGGAAGCGCACCTCAGCTTCCTTCCACGCGCATGGTTCTGTCACTCGTCTTTTTCTTCCTCCGACCTTGCCATGAACCATGTTGATGCTGATGTCGACGGGCTTTCGTCCGTTACCTCTGTACCGGTTGTCATTCCTTCCTCCCTTCCTGATTGATGCCACGAGATGTGCAAGTCTTCCATCCTTGACAAATGTCTCAACAATATCCTTCAAGGATGTGCACTCTTCAGTACCATGACCCTTTGTCCCGTGGAAATCATAGGATTTGCTTTGATCCGCATTAGGTTTCTGCCGGATCAATGGGGCTTTTGGCCATGGCAATTTTTCCGTGGCAAATATCTCCGTGACGCTCTTGGTGAGTGGCGTCCACCGGTGTTTTCGGTTTGAAGGGTGTGTGTTGTCCCTTCCGCCAACAAGAGGGCGAGAGCTGGATGAGGTGTCAAAGTTTACCCTTGACTGCCAAATACCTAGCCGCCTCTTTTTGTTCTGCCGGGCGGTCCTAACGTTGTTCTCCCTTGTCCTCTGCGTGTAGAGGTGTGTACTCTGGGGAAGATCTCTTCCCAGCTGCTTCTCCGTCTCGGCAAAGCGCTTGGCTGCCGTCATGATGGCATCCCATGTGGATGGCATGCCGTCCCTACCCGTCAATGTGCGGATAAGCTCTGGGTACTCGGCGCCCTGGATGAAAGCGGCGCGAACAAGATCTTCACTTACGTTGCCCAGACTCAGCTTCTTGGAGTTGAAGCGGGTGATGAAGTCTAGTAAAGATTCATCCTCCTCTCTAACGCAGTTGAGGATCGTCCACTGCTCTTCAGTATACTTCCTCTGCTGGCTGAAGTGCTGGCTGAACTTGTTCTGAAAGTCCGCCCAGTCATATATGTGGTGGACCGGTAAACGATCGAACCATGCCCTGGCTGCTCCGACCAGAGTCATCTGGAACATGTAACACCACGTGGGTTCCGTCCAGTTACTGACGGTAGCCCCTGCAATGAACCTGTTCAAATGGTCGTCTGGGTCGGATAGACCATCATAAGTGCCAATGTTGGACATTTGTTTGGCACTTCTCGGGGCAATTGCTTCCGCAATGTCCCTTGCAAATTTTGACTTTCCTGCATTCGTAGCAGTTGGTCTAAAGGTTTTGGAGAAGTCACGCGGGTTTCTCTCTGCATTTGTTGGTTTAAAGGCTTCCCCAAAATTCCTTTTTGGCTGGGAGTCCGTTTCCTTACGCTTCCCTTTCGCCTTATGGCGAGGGTTTGCGTCGGTATCGGACTCCCTCTCGTCGTCCGAGTACTCGCCCTCGCTGTTCATAATGAGGTGTTGGCGAGTACTGCCGAATTCGTCAGCCTGTTGAACTGAACGCAAGCGTTCGTCCAATTCAGCTTGGAACTCTTTCTGACGTGCTTCGGCCCACGCCTTCACTTGATCTAGTGTTTGGCGAGGGACCCTCGTTCGTTTTTCCAGCTGGGTATCGGTGAACCCCAGTGGAATATTTACTGCACTTGCCCCGGCTTGGGTAGTCGGGGTAGTGTTCGTAAGGATTGTATAACCGCCGGTGTTCCCCCCAGTTGCTGGGGTTGTTACCGGGGTTTCTTGGTCGGTTACTGGCCTTTGGACCGGAGTAACGTTAACCATTTCTTCAGAAATTTTGAAAAAACTAAAATAGTTCTAGCTTTTATGCACGGATGGCGCCAATGAAGAAACACTAAGTGAACCCTGGACAGATTATAGATAATCTTGGGGTTAAGTAATGTTTCCCACGAGAATGAGGTCCAACAGAGACGGTTGTTCTTCAGGGGACCTGCAAAACAAACACCGTAAGCTCGTCACTGAGAAGGGGGGGGGGTTCCTCCTTGTGACCACCCTCCGGCGTGAGAATCAGACTAGATTGCTCTGAATATAAGTGTATATTAAGAGATTGCTAGATAACTGGATAGCAGATGATCTTACCATTCCAAGATGTTGGAGTATTTATAGCCGAAGGTAGGTTTCCTAGAAGGTACAGCCGGCTGAATAGTATTCCTGTTCTACCAACAGTGGATTATGCACAGGCCATACTGGTTGGTGGATAGGTTACGGCCAACAGTAACAAAGTCGGCTGCACTATTCCACCAACTGTAGATTATGCACGTCCCACCTACTGTAGATTATACGCAGGCCATGCTGGTTGGTGAATAGGTTACGGCCAACAGTAACACTATTCTACCAACTGTAGGCTACGCACGCCCCTCAGTAAGAGTTGGTGAGTAGGCAGCGGCTAATAGTGACAAACAGTACTAGAGGGTGCTCCTCCTCGTACTGTTGTCGGTGAGCTGTCACCCCGTGATTGGCTCATGAGTTGTTCTGGTCAGATTGTCTGTCCTATCCATACCTTGGTAGGTATAGTACAAAAGATCTTTCAGAATCATACGGACTGGCTCATTTTGGCGGGATTGTTCCCGCCTTGCTCATTCCTTCATGTGACTACTGAAGTAGCTATTGCCTTGTGCGTGTAGCCCTGCTATCTGCGGGTAGCCTTCCCTGATGGCTTGTATCCGCAACTGCGGGGAACAGGCTGGGTACTTCACCATTGGGAGGCTTTCCCTGCGTGTACAGCTTGCGTACTGCGCGTAAGATTCTATGAGCATGGTGGGTCCTGCGGGAGCAGATGGCCTTTGCGCAGACGTCCCTGTTCAAGGTGAGTCTTGCGGGACCAACTGGTCTCTGCTGGGACCTACCTCTTCAACTGTGTAGGCCGATCCTTCTCATTAATGTTTTTTCGCGAAGTAATGGTTGCAGCAGTGATAAAGTCGTCCATCCCATGTCGATGAGGGTGGACTGCATATGCATGACGTCTCCAAACCGTAAAATTCAGAGAGGTTAGTTATATATTGAAGTGGGCAGAGGCTGTGACGGGAATTACGGGTGTAGAAGCAAAGTGGGTAAACTAGACAACTAGTGCTCACACCACTTTTTCCATCTCAAGTTCTCACCCTTGAAGATGGCACACCAAAAGTTGACCCAACACCCTATCATAAACTTGTGGGTTTCCTGTGACATCCTTCCATCACGAGATTGGATATTTCATTTGCTTTCAACAAACTCTCGCAGTTTATGCATCAACCATCTCAAACACAGTGGTAAGCACTCAATCGATTGCTTCGTTATCTCAAAGGTATGGTTTATCACGATTGGTCTTGAACAAGAAATCCCCTGGAGCTTACTGCGTTCTCTAATTCCGAATTGGGGGGGGGGGGGGGTTATCTCCATTGGGTCATTCTACCACGACTTACATCATCTATCTTGATGCTAATGTCACACACCGACCAAAGGCGGCGGAACATGCCATGATGTAACGTATTGATTGAAAAGTAGCACAAAAGACACTAATTAAAGCGACAATAATTGTTTAATTTCAATAACATTAAATAAGTACACAATTTCAATAATCAGAACAAATACATCATAATTTTGTGTTTTAAATTAAATATCCTAAGGTAAAACTAATGTTTTCGATCTTGAACAATGTCAACTACTTGTACCTGTAGCATGTATAAATATATGGTTTGTCAACACGAATATTGGTGAGGATACATAAGCTTAGTTGAGATATATATAGATAAAAATCCCAATTTATATGTCAATAATAAGCATTACAATTCTTATGAAAATGTAAACAATTAAATAGATGTGAACTCATTCCTATTGATACAAAATCAACGTACTTGAGTAAGTGTATGATCTTAATAGATAAGGATGAGATACCAAACATAAAATAAACACTTAAGCAATGCACATAGAGCATAGTTATAGATCATGCAAACATCATACATAAACATATGTTGGATTATGTTTGAATAGATGTTGTCAAAACATGAGTAATGTAAATAGGTATATATGTTACCCTTAAAATGTGTAAAAGATAAAAAGGGGTATGTAAACTCACCTTAATGAGTGGATTAACGAAACGAGATGGCGATAAAAATTAAGATAAAAGAGGCGAGCTCATCGGGATACGTCAACAAAAGTTCCTAGTTGTTAATGATTATATTAATTAATTATGAGAAATCTGCAATTTGTCTCCCTGGTTTATATCGTCGCTGGATGGGTTAACTACTGAAAAAGATTTTGCAAACTTTGGACCACTGTAAAATTTTGGCGGGACAGTCTGTCTCCTTGCCGTCAGCTGACCGTGAGTTGACTGACCAAAAAACGTTGAAATGACCATTTTACCCCTGAGCCTATAATTAATCCTAAAACTAACTTCCAAATTTCGTGTAAAGGTGGGGTTCGAACCCCGACCCCTAGTTTAAAAACCCACAAGACCAACCAGTTGAACTAAACTAACATTTAACAAATCTACACAATATGTAATATATATTCACCATTTGAATTGAAACTTTAATTATGTAATACACTTATAATTATGTATATATATATATATGTATATATATGTATATATATATTCATCGTTTTTTTAAACGTTTTTTTAAACCATGTTTTTGTAAAAAATGTAACGACTCGTTTTTAGTAAAGTTTTCATCCGAAAACGACGAAAAGACCCGTTTTTTAGTAAACTTTTCGTCTGAAAACAACGAAACGGCCCGTTTTTTAGTAAACTTTTCGTCCAAAAACGACAAAACGGCCCGTTTTTTAGTAAACTTTTCGTCCAAAAACGACGAAACGGCCCGTTTTTAGTAAACTTTTCGTCCGAAAACGACGAAACGACCCGTTTTTTATTAAACTTTTCGTCCGAAAACGACGAAACGAGCCGTTTTTTAAGTAAACTTTTCGTCCGAAAACGACGAAACGGCCCGTTTTTAAGTAAACTTTTCGTCCGAAAACGACGAAACGAGCCGTTTTTTATTAAACTTTTCGTCCAAAAACGACGAAACGGCCCGTTTTTTAGTAAACTTTTCGTCCGAAAACGACGAAACGAGCCGTTTTTTGTCGTTTTTTATTAAACTTTTCGTCCAAAAACGACGAAACGGCCCGTTTTTTAGTAAACTTTTCGTCCGAAAACGACGAAACGAGCCGTTTTTTGTCGTTTTTTATTAAATTTTTCGTCCAAAAACGACGAAACGGCCCGTTTTTTAGTAAACTTTTCGTCCAAAAACGACGAAAGGGCCCGTTTTTGAGTAAACTTTTCATCCGAAAACGACGAAACGGCTCGTTTTTTATTAAACTTTTCGTCCAAAAACGACGAAACGGCTCGTTTTTTATTAAAACATTTCGTCCAAAAACGACGAAACGGCCCGTTTTTTAGTAAACTTTTCGTCCAAAAACGACGAAACGGGTCATTTTTTTAGTAAAATTTTTGTCCGAAAACGACGAAACGAGCCGTTTTTTATCGTTTTTTAGTAAACTTTTCGTCCAAAACCGACGAAACAGGTCGTTTTTTATTGTAATTTTAGCTCAAAATCGACGAAACGGCCCGAACCCAACCACCCGAACCCAACCCGAACACAATGAACACAAACATTATATATATATATATATCTATATATATATATAACACGAACACAAAATACATATATCAAAACACCCGAATTATAAACTTCGGGATTTTATAAGGGTAGCATCCGGAGACGCGGCCCAAAATTCCACGTACGGTGGAAGTTGATTTGGTTTTGGCCGTTTAAGTTGACCAAAAACCAACCCGTAATCTCTCGGATCCGGAGCTCTATCCGGAGATTGATATCACTCGGGACTCCTAATAGAGCCCGATTGAAGTTCACGTTGATTATTAGAACCATCTTGACGGAGCCGGAGACGGGGAGCGGGAGCCGGAGACGGTGGGAGCGGGAGCCGGTGACGGTGGGAGCCGAAGACACGGGAGCCGGTGCGACGGTGGGAGCCGGAGACACGGTGGAGGGGGCTACGGGTTCGGGTCTTGGATGAAGATGGAGGATGAAGTGTTGTGTTGAGGAAGATGGAAGATGGCGACGGTGGTGGTGGGTATATATATATATATATGTATGAAGAAGGAGTGTTGAGGAAGAAGGAGTGTTGAGGAAGAAGGAGAAGTTGAGGGGGGTAAGGAAGAGGGGTGTAAGGAAAAGAAGAGGAAGTAGGGAGGATTTCTTACGGGGAAAGCAGGGAAGAAAATAATACCCGGTGGTCGGACTGCATTTTTAGCATCAAGCTGGTTTTCCAAGCTTTTAAAAAAAATAATAAATAGAATGGCACAGATGTAACCCGCCGAATTTTTATTTGTAAAAAGACCAAAACACCCTCCATCCCAACATCTTTAACGAAAATATTTAATGGTTGGGCACATACTGACCCGCCAAAATTTCACAGTGGTCCAAAGTTCGCAAAATCTTTTTCAGTGGTTAACCCATCCAGCGACGATATAAACCAGGGAGACAAATTGCAGATTTCTCATTAACTATAAACAAAATAATAACAATAATTATGACAGATTTAGGATTTAATAGGGTTTTAAGCAAAATTGTAAATTAAACTATTATTAATCCAAGTATTATGATTATGATCCTTAACATTATTATTATTAAAACTTTTGTTTGATTTTTTTTAAAAGGTAAATATTATATGTAGTAGCATATATATATATATATGTGTGTGTGTTAACGGGAAAGTTAAATAAATATAAATATTTTATATAATAATATATATTAACGGAAAGCTAACCGAAATTTATTTTGGGACATTTAATATAGCTCGGCTCATTAAGCGAGGGTATCAGTATATTAAACCTAACATTTACACCAAAAACCTAACATTTACACCAAAACCTAACATGGATCTAGACGTGTTTCTTGTTTGACGATGATGCTAAAACACGAAATTTATTCCTCTTTAGCTCGATTTGGATCCGGATTTAAAGAGGGAGTGTGTGTGTGTTTTTGAGTGAGTGGAGGCAAAAGTGGAATGAAGGTCTTAAGGTTTTTGGAAGGTTTAAGAGTGTTTAAATACCTCTAAGCCCATGAACCTAAGGTCCATCACCATCTCTTATTCAATATTTTATTTCCAAACCCACAACTCAACTTACTATTACTTATTCTAATTAAATAGTAACACACAATTTAATAGGCAAAATTCTTTTATTTATTATTATTAAAAGTATGATGTTATAATATATATTGTAACATCCTACTTTTGGTTATAATAATAAAATAAATTTCGTCTATTTTATAGCGGGTCGTTATCGGTTTGGATAAATAGAATACGAGTTGGTTTAGTGTTGGGTTAAATGGATATAGGTTATGGACTTGGGTTATTAAAGAAAGAAGGAAAGACCATGGGCTTAAGCCCATGATCCATAAATATATAAACCATAATCACCACTTAATTCCTCATTTACACATATCCCATACACCACCCAAAACACACACTTAAGCTTTCTCTCTAGTTCTTCCTTTCTCTAAGCCGAAACCAAGATGGAAGCCGAGCACCGACCCGAGGTAATGATAGTATGATGTTGTATGAACTTAAACCCGTTAGATATGGTCACGAAACGACGAGCCGACGAGCTCATATCCGGATCGAACGGGACGAAAAACGATGAAAACGGTGTAAAACGGGGTAAACCGTGTTTTTCCGGCCACAGCCCTGTTTTCCGGCGCGGTGGCGCCCGAAAGACGGCGCCCGAAAGGTGGCGCATATATTTAAGGATGTCAGGGAATGTTCCTGACATTCTCTGACAAATCCTAACCCTAATTCGTTACGGGAGAATAACGAATGAGCTTCAAGTCGTTATGTGGTTCGTTATGGAAGAACCCTTGATTCGTTAGACCAGTTCGTTAAGGAAGAATAACGAACTAGTTGAGCAATTCGCTGTGATTGCCAGTTCGCTATGAAAGACCACTTCGCTGTAAAGTTCAATTTGTTAAGATGGTCCATAAGTGGTGATTTGTTATGATATAACGAATCAGAACTCCATTCGTTATAGAATTCTAAGTCGTTAAAGAACTAAATAACGAATCCGATAACTGGATAACGAACTAAGTTACAGGAGTGGCAGAAATGGTCCCTGGACTTAGAAAAGAATGAATTAATTACAAGAAGCCCTTGAACTTTTTAAGTTAGCAAGTTTATTAATGATTCAAAACTCTAATGGAAAATGTGTTAAGATGGTTAATGGAAATAAAATTTTTCCAAGCTGACCTGGCAGCTCTACCCTAGCCAAGGGCTCTACCCCTTGGACCCTGCTAGGGGCTGCCGCCCCTAGACCCCGCTGCCAGGGGCGCTGCCCCCGGACCCCCGTTCGTTGTGGGTTATGAATAAACTTGAAACGTGATATAGATAGTGATAGTTAATTGATATGTGTAATTGCTATACAGTTAGTCGTGCACAACTCAAGAAAGGAATAACTATAAACGGTGAACGTAACCGCATTCAGGTGAGTTTCTAGCCCCATTCCTTGTTATGTTTTCGGGGCTGTGTGCATACTCGATGTAATTAGTTAATACACTTATCCCAATTGATAAGTGTATGCCATATATGTATTATATGAAATGTATGAATGATTTCTTGTCGGTACATGAACGATCTTCAGAATTTCATGTACTGCCAGGAAGTGGTTTGATGTTATATGTATGTTGTAAGATGAAGAATGAATGATGTATGTACGTACGAAACTTTACGATTATGTAAATAGAAAGTAGGCTATGGAGGTATGGAAGAAAGGGTACCGGACCCTAATAATATCCGAGGATGAAGGGTGACCGGACCCTAATAATATCTGAGGATGAAGGGTGACCGGACCCTAATAATATCCGAGGATGGGGGTACCGGACCCTAATAATATCCGAGATATGTAGGGCGAATGCTCTTTATAATGTAAGGTTAGTTATGAATGTATATAAAGGACTGATGGACATGTTAAGTATGTAATGCTTACCTTCGGGCACGTATATGTGTATGTAAAGTAAGTTATGTGATTAACTAGAACTCACTCAGCGTAGCTGACTTTTAGTATGCACGCAGGTTAACAGGTTGAGACAATTGGTTTGAGCAGGACACATGGCAAGATCGAAGAGGCTGGCATATGAAGATTTGTCATGATGTTTTGATATTATCATTTATGTTATGTTTTAAAGACAAGTTAAGAATGTTTGTAATGAATGGTTGACGATTATTATTATTCCTCAAAAGTTTTAATTAACTCTGATTTAGAACTGTGTTTATGAGTAAATCCGACACCAAAGTAGGGCTACCGGTAATGGGGCCTTACACACACACACACACACACACATATATATATTGGGAAAAGTTAACGTACAAATGAAATTAACGTGTTAACACATGAGAATCAAGTATAATAATTATATATACAAGTAGAGTAATTATGTAATTAAATCACAGAGTGATTACGTAAATAATTGTTCTACTTGTATATATAATTGTTCTACTTGATTCTCACATGTAGTACGTTAATTTCATTTGTATTTGATCTAAAACTTATATATATATATATATATATATATATGATAAGTATCATTACAGAACTATTAAATTATTTAAGAACTTGAAGGAACCTTTGAAAACTAACATCTTTTATAAAAAATTTGTATGTTAATGTTATTTGAGTGTAGTTTTATTATTTTGTATATCTATATTTACAATTACAATTTTAAGAATTAGTTTTTATACATATTTTTTTTACACCTATGTAAATTTGTTAGTACATAAATTTTAAACATATGTAAACTTATGATTAATATATGTAATCAAATTTTTTGTATAAAATATGATAAAACTACTTTTAAACAATGTTAATATATGAAAAAAAAAATTAAAAATGTTTGGCTGTTTAGAGTTCCTAAGAGTTCTTAACTTTATTTGAGTTCTTAAACATATCTAATAAAATAAAATAAATTAACTAAATGGGGGTCTTGGGGAACTTGAAGGTTTGGTTTTGTCAAAATTATATTTAATAAATGTTATAAATGTATAATAATAATAATAATAATATCTTAAAAAACTAAACTTAAAAAGAAACTCAAAAACCGGGCCTGGGAAATTCGAACCCGCGCCCCTAGGGCGGTTTCAACCCCTAACAAAACATGATTGGACATCAGGCCAATGTCTTAGTTTGATTAGATAATGGAAACAAAAATTGATAAAAACACCCAGTTCATGTTCTTCCCTAAATCCTAACCCTATAATCCGAATTCTCTTTAATTACTTGATATGGATTGAAATTATCTTAGGGCTTCGATTAAACAGAAACAAGCAACTATAATACATAAAACAATTACCAAAAATTATGATGGATTAAAGGAGAACGATGAACTAGGGTTCACGGCTTATGCTTGATATACGAACTGATCTAGACGGCTTTGTAGGCAACAATTGATTTAGGGCTTAGTGTCGTGATATGATGAGGAGTATGTGGTACCATTTAATTGATTTTTTATAGAGTATTTATATTGTAATGAGGTCCAATTCAGCCGCGGTTCGTAATTAATTGAATTCGTTGTCAATACGCTGTCATTTACCATGTTTGAAGTGTCGGCGTGATTCGTTTAAGGTAAATAAACGACTTGGTAAGGTCAATTCCATTGATTTCGACTGAGAATTGAGGAACAAGAAAGGGAATATAGTGTAGTGATGATGGACATGGAAGGAAAATGTTTGGTATTAAATTTGCAATATAGTCCCTAGGTTTTGATGGTGGATGCAAAAGATGGCAAAACTATAGTTGAGGGGTTAAAATGCACATAATCGATATATTAAATATAAAGGGGATAATATAACTAATAAGAAATCGTTGTTTTATTTATTAAGTGTGGAATCAGAAAATAAAAGTTTTTTTTTAAATGAATCGGATTCAGGTTTGAAAACGAATGTTACAACTAACATTATCTCTTGAAAATCTGCTAGATAGAAATTTGTTTCCCCGTCATCTATAGAAGCGGGGTATAAAACACTTGAAATTACGCAACCGAGTTAACCTAGGTGGAAATTTTACTCAAAGAACTCAGTCTTTATCCACGTGTAGACCCTCGACTTTAAAGTGATAACATCGGAGCAACATAATTGTGTGCTAATCCCGTTTATCATTCATGTGTGACATGTGGCTTTGGATTGTCACTTCAATCGAAAGAAATTCACAACCGGAACTCTGCGAGTTCACCATATCAATTCGAAGAATCAATTAACATATGGTCTTACAAAACCGTTGATTGCTTCATTTTCGAAACTGCGATTCAAGATTGGAGATTTTGACGGATCCTCCATCTTGAAAGGGCATATCAAGACCATGGCATCATCCAATTAATTAGTTTACAATTTAAACAATTTAAATTATTTAGTTTGTTCTTGAAGGTTATATTTAGTGATGACCGTCGTTTGGGTTAATCAAAAACCTAATTAAACTAAATAGTTAGAGCAAGTAGGGTATCGTATCACAAGGAGTATGTGGTCAGTGCAAATCGTGTACAGATTTAATATTATTAAGTAACTGGTTTTTAGTGCTGATCACACAAGCAATTTAAAATGAATTTAGAGAACTAAGCAACGAACAAGTAAACGAGTATTAAGCAGTTAACAAAGCAAATCACACCCGTGAATTCAAGTAAGCAACCTACAGTTATCTCATTCAACCTAACAGATAAATTATTAACAATGAACTAAAAACTGATCAATCAGACAAAACCTTAGACATCAACAATCACTTTACACACAACACTGGTTATCAAATAGTCCTTGCCAGTGTGACTCAGTTAATGGCAATCGTATGTTTTATCGTATTCAATCTAACTAAACAGTTATATGATTAATTATCTAGCAACTGGTAACAGATCGTTCAGACCAACGTAAACCTAAACCAACCGAACGCACAGAAATACCAAACATCAATAATCATATATCAATCATCAATAATTATACACAAGTGTTCTTAATCATATGAGAAAAACTGTAAAGATTACAAACTATACATCCCGGGTGCGATTCTAGTAGATTAGCCAAGCCTTGACATCATTGAATCTTCGATATGGATGATATGGATCATGCGGAAGGTCTTGGCACAAGCTATAATGGTGGAAATCGCCTCTTGAAGCTGCTGGAATCGCCTTCTCTTCATCAAAACGGAGCTAGGGTTCTTGAGAATGAAAGATATTATTTAAACCTAAAATTCCCATCTGCACCCCCCATCGCGGTACGCGATGGGATCTTCACTGGTCCATCATGTACCGCGATGGACCAAAAGTCAACATTATTTAACTACCCATCACGGCACGCGATGGGTTCTCAGCAAGCCCATTGCGTACCGCGATGGGTCTTGTTACCAGCAAACTTCTATAAAAATCCTCGTTTTGCGTGCTGGACATCTCGAGTCTTCATACCATGTCACAACAATTCCAAACTGAGTACTTTAACATCTGTGACCTGAAAACCAATAATACATGTATGAAGTATCGAAAGTTCTAGGATAAACGATTAAAACATATACAAATTAACCGACCATCACATCCCCACACTTATCTTTTGCTTGCCCTCAAGCAAAACTCTAAAGCAAACATCAACCTCCATCATAGGTATGTCGATTATTTGCTATTAATACTAGTAAGGTTTAAGGTCATACCCAGTTTCCCAGACTGACACTGTTTTTAGATTGACATCTCACAAATACGGTTAAGTGCTATAAATAAAAACAATAGAGCCGCCTAGACAAGTGTACTTTTTTCCGGTTAAGGCACACATGCTTAGACCCCTCGTAATATAACATCTCTCCTCTCGGTTTTATATATGGACTAGCAAAAGATGTGCCAGTATCACTCTGCACTCAGTATCACTCATAAGCGCATATTCATCCATCAAGCTGCTTTGACACAAATGCAAATCAAGAGGTCTTAAAAAGGGTTGTAACGGGGCCAGGTGTAAGGGTATGGAAGGGAAATATTTAAGTAGCTTAAACGATCCAACCCGACTTATTACAAAACATCTAAATAAATGAAACTACTATACTAACTGACTGACTTATTATATAACCTCTGAATAAGCAAACTAACATACAAACTGATTTCATTTTTTTTTTTACATAAACGAACTTAAACGAACTACTGAATACGTAACTGAATATAAACAGACATCTTTTTGGCTTTTTCCTCATTTTTTAAGCATAATAACGTGATGCTTAATAATAGAACAAATACAAATACAAAAACAAATACAAATACAATTACAAATAAACCTAGTAAGCCGGATCGTCTTGTAACATAATGTCGGGGTTAAACAAATGAAAAATAAGTACAAGAAAGGTTTTCTAAGGGACCCAACCCCCCGCCCTCACATTAACCATCCTCATATGTATAATGTATGAGGCCCCAACCCCCCAGTACCCACACTCACGCTCATCCAGACGAGGCTTAACCTAATTGTCTCTATCATTTTTGCATTTTGCCAACTACGATCCCGTAATCCATGAACATCAATGAAAGCACTCAAATGACATGTGTGTACTATATATTATACGTGTATTATATATATATTTGGGTTAACTCACACACGTACCGGAGGAATAGGGTTGACGATATAAACATGTGTACCTGTCCCCATGACTCGTTATCCCCGCCTAAACGGCCCCATTTTCAATTTCTCGTTATAAAAACATTTGTGAGTAAGACTAACGAGCTGACAAACCAACCATGACCAGAAACCTATGACTTGGCATTAATGGCAATAATTAACAGTTAACAACTTTGGTTTCTGAACACTCTTCGAGGTACTATCGGGCTAAAATTTTTCAAATTTCCCCCATCCTCACACTTGAGGTTTACATTGTCCTCAATGTAAGAATACTTAACATTGTCCTCAATGTAAGAATAGATAAAACGATTAATGAACATTTGAGGGACGGGATTGAAATTGATTTTTTTTTTTACTATTAAGCAATTTTAAAAATTTGGGGCAAAAATGTGGCGGTACAACTAGCAATTATACAATTACACTTTTAACATTTAAAGTAATAAAAACGAAATAAATTATGAAACTGAAATCACCTAATATCAATGGGATTGGAGAAGGACCAGTCGGCTCGTGAACTCTCAAAAACACTCGTATACTCTCGTCTCATCCAATTACCAAACTGACAATGGAACCTGCAAAATCTTGAGATGTGTAGAAGCAAGCCTCTCACAAGTGTAAGACATAGGTCTTTTAAGAGTTATGAAAATGAGTTGTATGTTATGTTTATTAAAACAATTAACGAGCCAAATTAAGTTGTTTCATAAGAAATTCTATTAAATTAGTTAAAAATGTTAAAAGACCTAACTCACTTTCGTAGGAATCACGATTGGATTTAGCGTATGCAACAAGCCCTGTAAACCCCCCGGTAGCGGGGAGGACGAGTGGGGTCTCGTGAGGGTTTATAGTGAACTACACCCACAAAGTTCAGTTACCACAAAATATACAAATCAATCAAACACAGCAACAATCAAAAGATATATATACATAAACACCCAACCGGTTACCCATACATGGTTCCTCAAAATATAATATAATATAATACAGACCGAGATACTAATAAAAACAAAATAAAGTGAAAAGGTAACTAAAAAGCTACTGTGTTGGTGGATCATCAGCTGCCTCGTCCTGCGGATCCACTGGCTCCTCCACTGTAAAGATCAATGACTGTGGGAGTGGTACCTGTGAAGCAACAAATAACAAACGAAAATACTCATCATACCGGGCCCGTTGTGCCCTCTGCTCCTGCTGTATCTCCAACTGACGCTGATATATCATAGACAATGTGACGGGTTGCTGCGGCTGGCGTGAAGAAGAGGGTAGTGGCTGTCAGAGTGGATGCTGTTGCTGAGGTAGCATGATGTGTGGAGTCGGAGCACGCTGCCGACGTGTCGGAATACCTCTCTGTAGAGAAACTACAGCCTCCGATCCCTCTGGTGGTGGCGCCTGCGGACACTGTAGGATCGGGACCAACACTAGTGGA
Source organism: Bidens hawaiensis (assembly GCF_021521415.1). Classification (NCBI taxonomy): domain Eukaryota; kingdom Viridiplantae; phylum Streptophyta; class Magnoliopsida; order Asterales; family Asteraceae; genus Bidens; species Bidens hawaiensis. Next base: position 24,674 of record NW_027505176.1, read on the forward strand.
TCATGCTCCTCAACGATCCCGTCCCGACGGGCCTCCAGTAGTCCGAAAACGCCTGTAGCTGGCCCCACCGTAAAATATCTGACCGGATAACGCTCAAATACACCAAGTCGTTCGGAGATCCTCGTAATATAAGGCCCTAAGGCTAAGCGTGCCAAGGATCCCTGTAAACTGCGACCCCGTGCAAATGACGTGAGCAAGAGCATCGCCACATTGGCCGGTCGGCTGCCAATGATAGACTATAAACACAGCAGATCTAAGTTGCTGCACTTCTCGTGGCCCGAATGTCGGACGAGAGTACAGGCAACGATCCTGTGGATGTAGCAATGGACGGGGTCCCTGATAGACGACTCCACAACAGCACTGGAGTGGGCCCCGTCGGCGATCTCCGCCCAATACTGGTCGAGCAGTCGTTTGAGTCAATCAAAAACCTAATTAAACTAAATAGTTAGAGCAAGTAGGGTATCGTATCACAAGGAGTATGTGGGCAGTGCAAATCGTGTACAGATTTATGGGGTGTTTGTTTACCACCTAATGGTACCATTCAGAGGTTGATATCTGAATCGCTCAGATGTAAGATTGTTTGGCTTCTTCAATACCTACATCTGAATGGAATTTTGAAGGTCTGAATGGTTCAGTTGAAAATGGAGTCTGAATGAGAAATAGGATCAAAATAACCCCTAAATAATGCAACGTTCCTTTCCCATCTGGATCCCTCCCAATCGACGGGCCTGCTGCTTCCCAATCAACCCTTAACCTCACAATTGAAGGCGTTGCTGCTTCCCAATCAACCAGCCTTTCTCATCTGTAATCGGTAATCCCTCCCAACCCTTACCATGTGATTTTTTCTAGAATAGCCATGGATGCGAATTTTATTTCCGAAATTGATTGTTCGTTATTTGTTCTCCCATCTACTAGTTAAGGTGTTTGTGTGTTTATATTTTATAACATAGACTATAGCGTATAGATTAATAGGATTTTGTCATAATTGTTTGATATTAGGGCACAATTCTAGAGATTAGGGATTCAATGGTGAAATCAAGCAGGACTGTCTAAAAACACATATTTTTAAGACGTCGATAATGTGTTCTGGATAGGTGTGTTCGCGGTCAAATTTTGACAGTTTTAAGATCAAACCGTAGCCAAATCATTAGTATCATTTTTTGGTTATCAAAAGCCAAAACTGAATGGTACCATTAACGGTTTGGTTCCGGTTGGTTTCATGGTTTTTCTAATATGTAATTTGCTTTGGATTATGACTTAAAAGAGTTTATGCTTTCTTTCAAAAATAAAAATATAACTAACTGCATGAGGATGCGATGACTCAACAAATATCATTGGATGGTGTGGCAGAATCGGTGGATGGAAAGTGTGAGGGTCTCTACTTGCAAACCGATGTTGCAGCCATGACAGTCTATTATACATATATGAGCCAAGTTGTTTTGTTATAACATAAAAATGTATTCATTTTCAAACAACTTAAAATGTGAAATTATCTAATTCAAATGATGTGGTGTTGGTGGTTTAGTTGTAGTACTCTTGAGAAGCTAATATACTTGCTTATGAATATGAAACAAGTGAACATGTGGGTTAAAAACTTAAAATATGCAGTTTATTAGATGATTGGATTTCTAATTTATGCACTTTTGCTGGACGTTCATGTTAGTGCTAAGTGAAATGGGCCAAAATGCGTTGGAAATTACTTGTATGAAGTGCAGTTTAACAATTAAACCTCAAAAGATATAAAAGATTATATTGTCTTTTAAAAAAAGGTTTAAACTTTTTAGAAAAAATGTTACACTGGCCAACCTAAGCCAGACTAGTTACACGAACATCGATTTAGTGACCTCTAATTATATAAATAATACTGGTACACCTGTATTGCAGGAGGTGGAGAAGGTAAAATCGTGATTCCCACCAGCTAAACCAAAGCATCAGCTCCGAAGAACATCCTTGAGCTCCTTTTTGATGGCACTAAATTATTGACCTATGCATATATATTGGATGTATCGTATTTTGTGAAATATTTGTTAAGGAAGTAGGTTTATGGGTTTAGTGATTATTAAACAACATACAGGATTGAATGTGTCTTAATGTGTTGGTGATGGCTGCAATCTCATGTAGTGTTGGTGTGCCATTTATCAAATCATGTTTAAAAATGTTAGAACTAATGTGAGGTTGAAAATCCATCCAAAGCAATATACATGAGGTGAGAAGTCTAATGATAGAAAAATAATATATAACGTGCAAATAATGCAACATAACTAACCTCAGTTTTCAATCTTAACATAAACCACACTACGTACATTAAACATGGGAAGAAAGTGACATCATATAGCCGGTGCAACTACGGTTTCCAAGTACACGGCACCTACACCACCATTTAGTGAGTTGACGCTGTGGAAATATTGCAGTGGTCTAATATCAGTATCGATTTCATAAAGTGTCCGTGAGTTACTCATGACAAACCACTTCCCATTTGTCATGTAGTGTGATTGAGCACCATAAACGCTCTGGTATAGGAGGGATGGGAGGAGGGGTGAAGAGATTGATCCAATGGTCTTGTCTTAGGATCCAAAGCTGGAGCGTCCAATTCTGTAGGCCATTTGTAACAATCATGTAAAGATCATCTTGAATAATAAGCATGTTGGTTTCGAGAATCCCGGTTGTTTGGACTGGTGGGAATTGTAGCTCTGTCACATGCCTAGAGAAGGCATCGAATGCAATGATGACATTTTCACCTTGTATCATGGGTTGGGTAATTGTGTAGTAGATGGTCGTACCACATTGAGTCCCAATGGACCAACAGAATTTGCGGTCTGGGTAGTCTACTTTTGCTGTGAATGATATTTCCGTCCAAGATGCTAGTAAACGGGAGTATACATGGGCTTCGAAGGCATTTGGTTTTTGAATCACGTGCATGACTTTGTAGTCGTTCAAATGGTCCTTGAACAAAGCAACTGTATCTATGGAGTCTACAAATATGCCTCTGCCAGTAGAGTTTGATAATCTCTTGTAGGCAGTAGTGGTTGGATTCCACAAGAACAATTCATGTGTATCATGTACCCAAGCACATAAGAGGCCGTCCATGTGTGAGAGGATGCAGATGCATGTAATATCTGAGTAGAAAGGGCATGTGATGGGTTTACCTAGGCCGTATTCACCGGTTGTGAAGTCAATTGGATGAACAGTTCCAATGAGGCGATGGATCACAAGTGTTTTTTGGTTACTCGGAAGAAGTGATCGATACGAATGGAGCTTTTCAAAATTTCTCGTTGATAGTAAGTCGTGCCATTCCTTGTATACAAGCTTAAACCGGCCAATGACTTTTGCCGGTAGTCTTGTGAGTATCTCAAGAACAACTGCGTCTGGAGACATCGTAAACACGAGGTGGGAGACTTTCATGGATCCTTGAACCGGCATATCTAAGTAGGATAAGAAACCAATTTATCAATTTTGGAGTGGACTGCTACAAGTTATATGAGTGAAATTGGGTAAAGAAAGGTCATGCAATAAAAAATACTAAATAAAAAGAGGTTGGATGATCAAGCGTGCAGTATTGACACCAAAAAATTAATATCGATAATACCAAATAAATTGCAATGTATGATATTATGCTTAAAACAATATTGTTAAAAAAATTCAAATTAAGTAAAAAAAAATTAAAAAAATCGAAGAGTTTATGAATATTTATAAAGAAAAGAATCTTGACTTTCGCTTAGATGTCTAAAAACGATTTCAATAAACTAAATTTTGCAATGTTATATAATGAAGCTTAGCCGAGCATCTTTTTCTCGGCAATTTCATGTTGGATTGCACAACCCTAAAAACGATGGGTTGCTAGGGTCCATTTTAAAATAAATATAAATGTTAGTTATGGAACTTCTTCCAAAATTTCAAAGTAAAGCGAGTATCTATATCAGACACGATTGATAACGGCACTCCTTGTTTAGCCACAACCTTCTTTATGAACACATTTGCTAATGTTTCTGACGAGATGGTCTCTTGTATAGGCAGAAAATGAGCACTTTCCCTTAAACGGTCCACAATCACCCAAATGGTATCATGATATCCTTCGCCACTGACCGAAACTATAATTTATTGAAAATGTTAAAAGTTTAAGACCAACAAATAATGATGAAAATAAAATGTTTTACTAAAGTAAATTTCTTTGAATACATTTTCTTTATCATAACTTCTCTTTTTTACTAATACGAGAGAACGAGCCATTCCTATTTTGGAAGGGTGTAAGATGACTTGAGTGCAGAGTAGATCGAAAGAATAGCATTCAAGCGTGTTAGTATGTAGAAAATTATGATGTCGAGAGATAAGTAGGCCATATCCGTGGGACGTAGTGGTGCAAGGAAGGAACATAGATGTTGGAGGAAAGTGAATATAATAATAATAATAATAATAATAATAATAAGTTATATAGTGTAGATTAAATAAGAGGATGTATTTTTGTAACTCAATTGCCATTTAATTAACAATTGAAATGTTGAAGTTCAATGCATGCATAAATAGATGTTAATGGTAACTTTATGGAGTGGGAGTTTCATTTCATGAATAATATAAAATGATGAGTTATTTATATTAATATGACTTTAAGGATATTATTAATCATTAAACTATATTTGTTTAAACATTTGGGCATGTTATTATTACAACTACAAATGCCAAACGTACATGGAGTACCTATTTAATTCCTTTTGATTTCCAATTTTGACGTAGCTTGTTTCTAAAGTCACATCTAAATGTTGCCTTAATTATTTACACTTTTGTCATAGGTCATGCATGGATATTTGACTATGGCTGTTCAGATATAGAAGAAGAGTTTTGATGGTTAATCAAGTGAGCAATATAAACCATGAATCGTCGTGCAATTTATAATTAATATATATTTAATACAACCTAAAATTTTGGAGCTTTTTAATTGTTATTGTTTAATCAGATACTCACCAATGCATGATGTTAGGAGGCCATGGGAGCAATCTAATGCCACTCTCGTCAATATCCTCCCACCTTATTGTTGACAGCCGATCACGATGACATGGTTGTGCCCTTGCACACCTTGAAATTATTGGCGGTACGTATTTCATTTTCGGTGTCTATATGGTTGTTGGGATAATATATAGGTAACCAACTTTGGTAAAAAAAATAAAAATAAAATAAAAGCTACTATATATAAGCTAACAAAGTTAATATAAACATAATAAAACATGAGAGTTAAGAATGTGGATAATCACTATAAAAATAATAATAATAGCAATAACATATTTAAACCATAATAATAATATAATCATCCCAACAGAAACTAAATATAATCATCATTTTGTTACTATGATTCTTTTAGTGACAATGGCTAGGGTTTAATGACTAATGCTTCCTGTTTGTCTGATATATCGTGTGCATTCACAAAGGGAAGGATACTCAAGGAATAAAACAAAAAACCATTACGTGAGCCATTAACTTAATTGAAGCTTTTCATACATATTGTATTATCCATCTATTTTACAAATTTCCAACACTACCAAAAGTGTTTTACAAATTTCCAACACTATCAAAAGTGTGCTTAGCTTAGTCTGAACTTTACACTATCATCTTTTTCCTTTGCCCAAATCGCGTCAACATTTCCTTATTACATGCTTCGAACCTAGATAAATATAATGTATAGAGGGTATGATAAGTGGAGAAAAGGGAGGTTGTTATTCATTGGTATGTATGTATGTTAATCTAATACAAGAACAAGAATGCACTATATATAGGCTAACAAAGTTAATAGAAACATAATGACACATGAGAGTTAAGAATGTAGATAGTCACCATAATAATAATAATAATAATAATAATAATAATCTATAATAATAACATATGTACACCAATAATAATAATAATAATAATAATAATCTATAATAATAACATATGTACACCATAACCTTTTGTCTACTAAAGGATTGAAGAGTAATCTTATAAATTGTGAAACTTTGTCAACTTGTACCAAACGCTTTAAAAACGTATCGAAATGATGGCAAATTACTTTTCTTGCCCAATTATGAAATGTCTTTTTTACCCTTACCATGCAATTATGAAATTACTTTTGTGCCCATCACTCCTCCTTTATATATAATATAGAATGTAGATATGTCATTTCTACGTTCTAAACGCTAGTGTAATTCCATATTTTTTCAGTTAATTCGAAAACTTTAATTGAAGAAGCCTATTAAATATATTTTTTAAATCAAGTCATTTTTTGACAGCTTGAGAAAGTCAATCATAAGTTACAAGTCAATTTTATAATTTTAGTTTTTCATGGGATGTAGAATTTTAGCCAATGGATTATATAATAGTAAACGGTCTTATATCTCATTTTAAAAAATTATTATTTGTCACGATCACAAAAAAACATTTGACTTAAATTGCTTGTTTAACACTTAAGAAGATTTGTAAATAACAAATCGGGTATTTTCTAAAATCGAAACTAAGTATGGTTAACAAAAGTCAAAATTAGGTTGGATAGAAATCAGTTCCGGGTATAATAGAGCATTTGATCGGGTTTCCCAGGGTCTTTTCAGGTTTTGGATGTGATAGGATTAGGTTTTGACCGGGTATTTTCAGTTTCAACAGGTTCGGATCAGGTACGGAACAAGTTATTTTGTTATCATGATAAAAGGCCAGACATAGAGACAATAAGCCCAACAACAAACTAAACCCAACTACGGCCGGTGGTTTATGATCTAGTTATACATATAAACAACCTGCGACGGCACCAACAACCTGTCGGACGATGAGAAGAGGTGGAAAACAGCAAAACAACGTTGAAGAAAACTGGGTTTTGAAACCTCATCATCATCATCAACAAATTCAAATTCAATCTGATCATCCCACATCTTCTTCAGCTCAAGCTTCCACATCTAAATCTTCACCTGGAAATCTCAGGTGGGTGTCAAGAAATCAAGGCTCTGGACCCAATATTAATATTATTCACCCGAAACAAGATGATAATAATAAAGATGGAAATAAAGGAGAATCAAAGTCTGTACTTGTTGAAGAAGAAGAAGATAAGGGGAAGAAGGAATTGAGTGATGCAAATAAGGATGATTATGATGTTGTGATGAGGTTAGAAAAGCTGGTTTTGTCCGGTGAAGAACCGGATTTGTCCGAGGAAGTGATTAAACAGAATGATCAATTGCAAGAGGATGAGGTAAATTTATATGACTTTTAATCAATTAGTTGGTTTTGTGTTAAGTGTTAGTGTTAGTGTTAGACTTGGCGAAATGGGCAGGTTAAAAAGGTTATTTTAGTTCGGGTCAGAACGGGGCGATATCATGTTAATAGAAAAAGAATGATGGTTTCTCCATTACATTGTGTTGGGTGTTCTCTTTGACATTTTTGGTTGAAACATCTTACTTAAATACGGTTCTCTTAGGTTGGTGTTTGAAATCGAAAAACTGTAAATTGGATTGGTTTTGGGCTCAAATTGAACCAATAATCGAGATATATATTTTTAACTTTTAAAAGCCGTTACGTTTCTTAAAAGAGTTCAACGGGTGCACAGTAACTTATCGACGCCAAAGAAACTTTGTTTTCAATAGAATCGGGTTTGCCATTCAAAAGGGGGTGGCGGCACAACTTATTGCCCACTTATCCACCTCTCTACTGTATTTGGATCATTTTATTTAATATATAAAATTATAACTTAGATTAAAATAAAAAAAAAGCCGTTGGGTTTCGGTTTTTGGTTTGGGTGAAAGTGAGGGAAAGGGAAAGATATTTTTTAACCGCATGTTCCTGAATTCGGAAGGAAAGAAAATAAATTAGAGAAAAGGAGATTAGGAATATATTTTACTTTCTCTCCAAATCCGTCCATGTTGGAAGATTTGGAAAGAAAGTTAGGAGGGAAAAGTATTAAAAGTTTTCATTTCTTTTCTTTTCATTTCCTTCTGTTAAAAAACTCGGAAACATAGCATTAATCTTGCATTTTGTTTTGTGATTATAATTATTTTTTAGTCTATAAGTTGAAGATTATTAATTGATTATAGGTATTGGCTATGGAATCCATTTATGGAGAAAACATGTTTCTTCTTGACAACCAGAATGGTTTGCGGTCTTTTCAGGTACCTTAAAGACTTTAATATGATGTTGATTTAATTTAGCAACAAATATTGTGATCCTAGTAATATATATTCAAATAATCCAATTTCAGATTCATATCTACATTGATACTCCAGAAGAACTGACCATCTCCACAAAGCTAAATTCCTCCCAAAATTTGGACACAAATACCGATAGTTCAGAAGGTTTTTCATACACTTTTGAAGTTAAGTATATCCCACCGATAGTTTTGACTTGCATATTGCCCAAATCATACCCGACTCATCGCCCTCCGTATTTCACAATCTCTGTACAATGGTTGGATTCTTCAAGAATTTCAAGCTTATGTTCGATGTTGGATTCAATATGGGATGAACAAGGGCAAGAAGTTATTTACTCGTGGGCCGAATGGTTGCATAGTTCTGCTATTTCTTTTCTTGGATTTGATAAAGAAATTGTCCTTGGCCCGTATGGTGTGAGACATCAAGGGGACCCGCGTGCACTTTCGGGATGCGTCTCACCTGATGTTGACGTTCCTTCGTTAAAAAGTTATAATGAAGAACAACGCCTTGAAAACTTTCTTAAAACCTTGCAAGAATGTTGCATTTGCTTCAGTGAATTTGCAGGTAATTTTCAATCTTTCATATGACACTAAACAGGTAATTTAAATTTAATTTATTTATATGTTGAATTGCTTTTGTTCATAGGTGCTGAATTTATAAGATTGCCATGTCAGCATTTCTTCTGTGAGAAATGTATTAAAACTTACGCGGATGTTCACATACAAGACGGTACTGTGAATAAGCTTTCTTGCCCAACTGCAAAATGTGGGGGCATGATTCCACCCGGTCTTTTGAAACGATTACTTGGCGATGAAGAATTTGGAAAATGGGAATCGCTTACATTACAAAAGACACTCGAGTCAATGACTGACGTGGTCTATTGTCCAAGATGTCAAACACCATGCATAGAAGACGATGACCAAGATGCTCAATGCTCTAAATGCTTCTTTAGTTTTTGCACACTTTGCAGGGAAAAACGCCATGTTGGCATCACTTGTATGCCACCAGAATTGAAGCTCCGTATATTGCAGGTGACTTTTGAAATAATATAGTTTTGGTAATCATAGTTGACACTGATTATGTATAAATGGGATAATAAGTTTTGGTTCGTGTAGGAGAGACAATCATCAACTCGAATGTCTGATGAACAATTGCAGCGTGAGCGTAAAAAGATAGAAGAGCTTCTTAGTGTGACGGAAATACTTCGTGATGCAAAACAATGCCCATCTTGTAAAATGGCAATTTCAAAAACCGAAGGTTGTAACAAAATGGTCTGCGAAAACTGTGGCGTTTTTTTTCTACTATCGTTGTAACAAGGTCATAAGCGGATATGATCACTACAAGTTAGCTCTCTATCTCTGCTTATTTACCTTTTCATTTTCACATTTGACAGTCAATAGGTTGCTAATCAATTTATTTATCAATGTTGAAGGGATGGAGCTTGTGAACTTTTTCCACAGGAAGAACTTCGAAACTGGGAGGAACATGAACATGAACATGAACATGAACATGAACATGAACATGAACCCGAACCTAAACCGTAACATGCAGCAAGTGGTGTTCGAAGTTGATATGGTTGGTCAACCTTGCCCTCAATGTCGTCAATTCAATCTAAAGGTGAGTCAACATTCTGTTATTTGTTTGCTTTTACTGATTATAATTTTGGTAAAGTTAATGATGGTGGTGGTCACTGGTCAGGTTGGGAACAACAACACATGTTTTGTTGGTCATGTCAAGGCCACTACTGTTACTTGTGTGGTAAGATCGTAAGGCGTGGCTCGCAACATTATGGTCCAAAGGGTTGCAAACAACACACAGTCGGATAGTATTAGCATTATGGTTACCAATAAATTATACCGATTCATTCTTATTTTCTTTTTTAAAATTTCGTATTATTTGTTAATCTCACAGTTATACCCCCGAGGTGAAAGTAATAAACAAGAGTCGAGAGATTCTTTGTAACATTAATTATATACTATACTATTTCATCGCATCATTTGCTGGTAATATTTTAGACAAAAATTTCTGTTGGTTAATAACTTAAGAATTTTGACCATGTTTTGAAATAAACATTACCACTTTTGTTCTGTAAACAAACTCAGTATCCTAGGAATCATACGCATTTTCTTCATCTACTTGCGGTTTCACAAAGAACTCAATATAAGCAATGCGGCTAGGTGGCTGATAACCAGCAGAATCAACATGTGCGTGAGAATTAGAAGGCTTTGCAACTGACACCAAGTGTTGAATTTTTAACATCCCGCCTTGCCCAATTGTCAGTTTGCTTCCTCTGTTATCTTTTATAACACTGCTGGGTATGTTGGAAGTTGTTGCACGAAGAAACTTGTACTTGTACCTACAATGTCAGACGACATAGATACCTCATAATTAGTATTGATGAAAGAAAGGTTAAAAGAATGTAGATAAAAATAACGTTACCTGTGTGAAACAATTTGATCACAGTTAAATGCAGACAGAAGATCCATGTTTGCATAATACATGAAATCTATCTTCAAGTCTCCATGGCCTTCTCCTGTAAAAGTAACTGATGGAGGAGTTGGTTGCATGGTTATTTGGATGTTTGATCCTGGCCATTCCAGATCATCAATGGCTTCTTTTAAAGCCGACGACTTGAAAATTTAAGAAAAAAACAGCATAAGTCGGCACTGTATATAACTTTATAGCTGAAAGAAAATGATGTACCTTAACAGTAAAGCTGATAGGAATGCTCCCTGTAGGCTGAAAATTGTAGTCCCATGAAATTGTATCGGGGATCCTAGTTCTGATCTCCGCGTAAGTACAACTATTTAACGAATCAGCAGATCTAACAAAACAAGAAATAGTAAAATATTATCCTCAGATGCATGAAAGTTGAAACTTAAAAAAGTAACCACATTTTGAGACCAGTTGCTAACTATTTCTCACTGATTTCATTCGTACCGGTAGTCTCAATGTGTTGTTAACTCATAATAATAAGGTTTATAATCTCCTGAAATCGTAGAGAAACATGGCTCGTTATGTAGTAAGTAATAAACTTCCAGGCTTGTTTTTGGTTAGGAGTCTTAAGCGGGTACCATTTGCGGTAAGGTCAGGAGTGAATAAGCTTCTAAAAAATGGGATTACTACTCATTTGGTCCCGGTTAACGAGTTTTATAATAGTGACCCAAATCGACAAGCTGTATAACTTGAGTAGACCCAAACTGACCCGTTAGATAATTTACTAGACCCAAACGAACCTAATCAAGTCATTTCTTAATGAATGTGTGGCTGCTAAATGTCAATCCACTTAAAAACTACAGACAACGCTACTAGATAGATATGAATCAATACAAAGAGAGACGTAAAAACGTACTTGAGAAGAAGCTGCATATCAGGCCCTGGATAGCGAAACTCGAGTGTTCTAGAATGCCGTCCAGGAACACAAAACGTGTTGAGGCAATCCACAAACAGCCCCAAACTAACTCCAAACCTAGGTCGGCCGTGCGCACTATATTCGTAACGAACAAACAGCTACAAAAACACCGAAATGAAATCGAATTTACGAATAGTTGAATACTCAATAAGCTAAAAGCTAAAATAGATGTATGTGTATTATTATTATTAGTGTAAGTGTATATGTATACCTCTTTTTGCAGATAAACCTTAGCTTGAAGACAACCGGTGTCCTCGACGATTAAAACGATTCCGTGCTCACTTAATTCCAAGACTGCATCCTAATTCATCAAATTAATATATCAATTAGCACAAACCCTAGGTTATCAGTTTAAATAGACTAGTTGTTTATTACAGAAAAGAACCTGATGGCGTTTCCATCGGACAGAAGTGAGAGCATCGACCATGCCCTGAACGTTATCGAGCTCGCATACCAGATCCGGTGACTCTGTCTCTACCGCCGATGAACTCATTGCTGCTGCCTTTCCCGCCAAAATCCTCTTTACTTCCCGGTTCCCGAATCCAAGTTCAAATTTTATGTTATGCCAGTAGCAAGTATCGGGTTTGGCCCTCAATATTCACTTGTTAGTGATTTCTATTTTCGAGCATGGGTGAGCAATAATCAAACCGTCATTCGTCGAAACTAAATGAATATTAATCGAAAATCAGTTATTTTTGTATCATAGGTATTAGCTTAAATATTTTATTCTCTTTAATTTAAGAATAATGTCAAAAATTGGATTCCAATATGTAGAAACATAGATATTACATCAATATAGCAGGTGGGCGGGCAACAAGCTGCGCCGCCACCCCTTTCTGAATTGCAAACCCTAACCTGCTAAAGACATACCCCTGCCCCTTTGGAGTCGATACATTGCTATGCACAACCTGTTGGACCCTGGTTAGAAAACGGATAGCTTCCGGTGCCAATGAGCCAAATGTATCAAAAGCCAGAGGGACAAAAACATGTTGATTCTCTTCGCAGGCTTTAGCATGTTTCTCCACCTTCTTCGTTTCAGCCCTTTTCATTGCTTGCCCAGCTACAAACCCATTATTCCTCAAACCAGCTAAGGGAGATACCCCTGTGAGGTCAACACAAGCGTGTTTTCCCCCGGCCCAACCAAAGACGAGCAAATATGCCGGTCGTAGAGTGGATCTCCCTTCCGTGGGGTCTGTAAGGAAGTTTACGGGGGCTTCCTTTTTAGCTGATATCCCAGCTCGCCTTAAGATGTCCCAAAGAACGTCCCGCACCCAATCATGTCGGTATTTGAACCCAGGCATCTCCTTGCAATGAACCACATGCTCTCCGAATTTATCCAGGCAGGCCTTACGGCAGATCGGACATGTTTCGTCTTCTGGGTACATTGGGACCATCAAACGGTACTTAAGAATGGCCCTATACTCGACCGCAGACATGCTTTGGCCCAAGCCATATTTTCATATAATTCTAACTTTTATACCTTTATGGCTTTATGTCTTGTTTTTCCTGTTTATACAAGGTCGACTTTAAGGAATGACAGGGTGGTTGATGGTCATCAAGACGATTTTTTAATTTAAATTATATATATTATTATGAAAAGGAGTGTATATTTTTAATGTCTAAACTCAATTATTCAGCTTATTTAAATATATTATTATTGTAAAATGTAAAAAAATATATTTTGCACAACCCAAATCATAACTAAAATATCTTTTTTTAAAAATTTAATTATGTAAACCCAACAAAAAACCTTTTTACCTAAGATCTAAAAATTTTTTTGCCTTCAGCCAACGAATCTCGAAGACTGGCCCTGGTTTTATACCACCAATCGATATATTTATATTGTCATTTCATGTTGAAGAAACGTGGATCTACTCACTGGTAGCAGATCTACTTTCCTCGGGTGTGATTATACTATTTCACCGACGGGTCTTCTGGATCAGTGTTCTTCCACCTACAAAATGAACAGCGCCGTTACTTACCCCTCAGAAAGGGACAGAGGGGTCCTCTTTGGGGTAACCCTCCGGCGTGAGAATCAGTATATTTGTGGAGAAGATAATAATGTGTCAGAGAATCTCAAGAGTATTTGCTTAATTGCTCAATACCCTTTGGTTGTGAGACTGTGTGATTGTATGTAACTGACTGTGAATGAATGTGATTCAATATGATTGAATGTGTGATCACTGCTTGTAACTGTCAATGATTGAGTATGAATGTCCCATCAAAGTGGAGTTGATGCTGTATTTATAGTGCTAGGGTTACCACCGGTTGGGCTCAACCTCGTTGGCTTCCTCCAATCGCACTGCGCCACGTGTCCTCTGGGACACCTGGCGCTTTCTCGTTGGTTGTAATCACGTGGTAACACATGTGTCATGCTGAGTTGTCGACCTTTCATTTGGCAGCTATCAACATCAGCATATTCTTTCTCCTTAAAAAGATGCCTTCTGGAAGGTTGTCTGACGTGCACAATCAAGGTTGCCCTAATCCTGATTGGGATAAGGACGAGGTTGATTATGCGCACGTGTGATATGCGCCCATCCTGAGGATGCGCGAGGTCTTCTCTTTATTCTCACGCGCAGATATTTCATGCGCAGATGTGATATGCATGAGCATGTGATATGCGCCGCGCGCTGATGCGCTGCGCGCATATGTGATGCGCGAGCATGTGTGTCTGGGCAGATGTGATATGCACGAGCATGTGATATGCGCCACGTGCATATGTGATGCGCGAGCATATGTGTGCCTGGGCATATGATGCCTGAGGATGTAACGTATGCGCCATGCGCATAGGTTTTGGCTTTGTGTCTTCACAATGTCTTTATCTTGTGGGTTGACTCGCCTTGCTCGGTGTTGAGGCGGGTACATACCTCTTCAAGCCCCCCCAGTCTAATGTGTGTCTTATCTCGCGCGAGCGCGGTAAGATGGATATTAGACTCACTGATTTTTGTCTTTAAACGGGGTTTTGTCGTTTTCCTGGTTGCTTCCATCGTTGCGCGAATTTCTATCCATTTGTTTGAAAACGAAGGGTTGAAAACGACGGGTCGAACACGTGGTTAGTTGGTTGTGACGTGCGCCGTAAACATGTCAGACGTTTCGTGTGCTCGAGGTGCTACAGTTGCCTTCACGTCCCCTCACACAGCTGTCTTGAACACGTGTCGCGCTCGCATTGGTTAGCACCTGCGAGTGGGGGCGCGTCTCTGCTCCGTGGCAGGTCGGTTACAATTTTATGTCCCCTCAACAGTGTTAGGGACACGTGTCGCGCCCTCGTTGGCTTGCACCCGCGAGTGGGGGCGCGTGAAATCCGATCAGCTGCCACATTTCTCTCTCCTGGGCCTATAAAAGGAGGCCCTTAGGAAATTTTTTATCTTCATCTTCATTGTTGATAATTTTCGAGTTTCTGCCTTTCATATTCTGAATTGAGTGTTTTCATCTTTTCGATTTCTCGATTATCTGCTGCTGCAGTTGTATGTCTGATAGTTCAGACTCGTCTAGCCCCTCAATCACCTCTGTTGCCTCTCGAAGACGCCGTGTGAAATCTGTGGTGATGTCGACATTGAAGCAAAAGGGGAAAGGGAAGAGGGTTGTTGAGACCACATCGGAGGAAGTAGGGAGGACCAAGGCCACCAAAAGGTGGAATGAAATCCTCTGCAAATTGAAGCAGGCCGATCTCGACAACCTCATCGCCTCTCAGGGCTTTCCCACCCTGTTTGGCTGCATGTTGCCTAGGTCCGGGCAAACGGCGGCGGACCCGCCTGCCGGCTATATTTCCCTATATAGCCACTTTTTCACCCACTGCAACCTTCGTCTCCCGATGACAAGGTTTGTGGGTGCACTGCTGAAGTTCTATGGGATTCATATATCCCAAGTCCATCCGTTTGGACTCGTGCGCGTGACTCACTTTGAGTTCATGTGCAAATCCCAGCGCGAGGAACCCACTCCTCGGCGCTTTCAATATTTTTACAAGCCCAAGATCCAGGACAATTGGATCTCTTTCATTCCTCGCAGTCAGAAGGTGAAGTGCTCCACTGTTTCATTCAAGAGCCTTCATGACTGGTCTGAGAGGTTCTTTTACATAAGGGCTGGTGTGATCCCCATCCGTATGACCATGCGCTCTATCTCTTCTGCGCCTGCGGATGAGGGTGTCCTCAAGAACCCAACTGGCGCCTGGGTTAAGAAACTGACCGCCGAACCATCCCCCGCGAAGAAAATTTGCGAGGAGGCGCTGGTTGGGGTCGGCATGAGTAAGCTTTGGGCCGATAGCGCGCTTGAGCCCGTTATCCAAGTCGACGGGTTGTGTAAGTTTATTTCATTGGTTTATTTATTTTTTCTGCGCGAACATAATTATTTTGCTGATATCACTTGATTTGTTTTTGCGCAGTCACCAAGGATTATGTCCTTGCCGCTTATGATGAACAAGTGGAGGGTGGCTCCGTCGCGCTTGGCGCTGGGGAAGTTGGTTTCCCAGATCGCTTCGATGACATGTTCATCCCAGTGGATCTGGAATTTGACTTTGACAGTGACGCGCCTGGTAAGCCTTCGCACTTATGCTCATTCCTTTAGAATACCCAAGTTTATTAACAGTTCTGTTGGTTGTTTTTGTAGATGCGCTTGAAAACTACGAGCTAGAGCTCGCGGAAGAGGAGGAGGAGGAAGAGGAGGCGCCCCTACTAAAGCGCAAAGCTAAGGGGAAATCTGGCGCAGGGCCAGTAAGAAACAGAAGAAAGATGACACCCCTGTCGCTCATCCCCATGCTCAAACGAAGGGACCTAAGGAAACCCAAGTGTTTACCACAAAGGTTTCTTTAGCTTCCCTGCCTGTGAGAGTGGGCAGACCTCCTGTCCACTTGAGGTATGGTGGCGTCGCCTCCTCCTTTCGCGCGGCTGAAGAGAGAAGCAGTGCCGCGCCTGCAACAGGTATACTTTATTTATCTTCATCTGGCTGAATTGTTATTAAACCTTTCCTCCTTTGAATGTTTGCAGAACCGGCGACGGTAGGAGATGAGCCACAGGCGCCACAAGGTGCTGAGGCTGCGCCGGGGGCTGCTTCGGAGTCCCCTGTTCTACCCTCTGAAAAGGGTAGAATGGATTTTATGGCGATGTTCGCCGCGCGAACAGAATTGCGCCAAGGTATGTTTTGCACACTTGTCTTCTTTATTTTTCTTTTGGATTCAGTCATAAACCATTTTTCCTTGTTGATTTGTTCATAGGAGTTGTAGCTGGAGTACAAGTTGCTGGCGACACTCCTGGCGCCGTTGGCGGCGCCGCTGGTTCTGGTCCTGCTCCTGCTAGTGCTGATTCTCCCCTTATTGGGGTTACAAAAGAGTAGGAAGCCGTTTTGCGCGCCGAACTGGCGGCGTCGAGACCTCCCTCGCCTCCTCCTACGCGCAGCCCTCTCCGCGAGGCTGGTTTGGAGCCCCCCAGGTCGCAGGAGAAGAGGCCTATTCAAGAAGATGAGGAGGATGAGGGGGCTCAAGCTGAGGGCTCCTTGGGAGACCGCGCCAGCCCTGCGATGCCACAAGTCTTCGCAGCGCATACTTCTGGTGGGGCTGGCGCTGACTTTTCTGCTTCATCCCCGCAGGTATGTTTTAATTTGTTGCTCCGCTGCGCGTACCTCCATATAAGTATGTTTTATGACTTAGAACATTTCTTGTGTTTTGTAGGAAGGTGACCACGTTTATCGCCCGAGATGGAATATTAATGAAGAAAGTTCCTTCCAATCCATGGGCGTATGCGAGGACTTCTGGGCTCATGCCGTGCCTCCTACTGAAAGGAGGTATCAGGAGGAGCGCACTCGTGCTGACTTGCTCAACGATCACATTTTCGCTGGGTCAGCTTTCTTTGCTGCCTCCCAAGAGCTTCATCGCGATTATATTAAAGTACGCGATGCTCTTGTGGCAGCCCAGCAAGAGGCTAAGGTGGCTGCCTGGAACCTTTCTGATGCTCGCGCACGAGCTGAGAAACTCCAGGCGGAGCTCAGCGAAAAT
Organism: Bidens hawaiensis; assembly: GCF_021521415.1. Lineage (NCBI taxonomy): Eukaryota > Viridiplantae > Streptophyta > Magnoliopsida > Asterales > Asteraceae > Bidens > Bidens hawaiensis. The sequence goes on from NW_027505176.1 coordinate 42,219, forward strand.
AGAGCAAGTGCCAACACCGCCTATATTAAGCGCGGGCATGAGCTCCAAGTTGCGCGGGAGAAGCAGCAGTTGGCGGAGGCCGAAGTTGCCAAGTACGCGCGTAGAGTGCGAGTCTTGGAACAGCAGGCTGAGGCGCGTGACCAAGCTATCGTCCAGAGTATCACTGAAAAATCATCACTGGAGAGCGAGGTTGCGCGCCTGAAGAGGGAGTTGGCGGCCGCGCAGGCCGATAGAGATGAGGCCTTGGCGACGGCGGCGTCCAGCCAGGAAGCACTTGGTGCTGCGCAGGCGGAGAAAGAAAAAATCTTGGCGGCAGCAGCGTCTGATAAGGAGGAGCTACAAAAGACTAAGGAAACTGTTGAGTTATTAAACTCCCAGGTTCCTGTCCTCGAGACGTCTGTTGCTGGCCTAGCGCAGGATCGCCAATGGCTGGTGTCACAGGGCATAACTCGCTGCGCTTTGGCGATGAAATATTCCGCCGAGTTTCAGGCCCTTGTGATGGACTGCAATGCCGCCGCGCGCTTGGTGGGCCGAGCTGAAGGGTTTACGGATGGGTATGACTATGGCATGTTGAAGAAGAACCCATCCGAGTACCCTTACAAGAGCGACGCGGCCTGCGCGGACATGGCCGCGGTGGGGGAAAAGTATATGAATACTCCCATCCCCATCCTTATGCAGGTACCTTGACCTTAATGAGTTTTACTTGACTAATTTTTCCAAGTGTTTTGTACTCAATATTTTCTAATGATTTTGCAGATAGCTGCGCTTGCTGACCAGCCCGACCTCGGCGCGCTAAAGAAGTTGCTCGATGAATGCGAGAGGGCTGGTGGCGATGATGATGGCGCGGGGGATGTTGCCCCTGCCAGCGGCTCTGGCGCTGCGAATAAATCTGCTCCTGCCACCGTCGTGATAGAAGACTCCAATGAGGAGGAAGAACTTGACTACGGTCAGTTCGGAGATGAAGAGCAGGCCGCGTCAGATGCTGCGGGGGATGATGAAGGTGATGAAGTGGCTGACGTCGACGTGGAGACTTGAGAAGCCCTTCATCAAATTTTACATATTTAATTTTTTATACTTGTAATTTGTAACTCATCATACTTGTAAATTTCAATCCAATGGAATGAAACTTGTTTTTTCTTTTTCACATCTTGCGCATTTCCATTCATCTCTTCATGTTTGCTTGTAGATATGAGATATGCTTGCACGTTAAAATAAGAACAAGGTTGTAAGGAAATTATTCACTTAACCTCTGTTCTATTTTGTTTGTGGTTTCGCTGTATCTTGCTCATGCTGACATGCGCGCTAACATTTCATTATTTCTTTTTTGCGCGTCGTTGTCGCGCGGTATTTATATGGAAGTATGAGTTTAGCCATTACATGTCAGCGTGTGTTACTCAGATATCCACTATGATTCCGCGCGCGACCTCGACCTGAGACCTTAACATGATATGGCATGTACTTTGCCTTAGTTGTGTTTAAGGATTTTTATGATCAGGCTGCGCGGGATGTAAGATGGATGTTTGTGAGTGTTTTGAGCTAAGGCACTTTGTTTTGGGCTAAGGCCCTGACGTTTTTAGAGTTAAGACTCATTAACGTGTTTGAGCTAAAGCTCGTAAGTTTGGGCTAAGGCCCTGGCGTTTTAGAGTTAAGACTCGTTAACGCGTTTGAGCTAAGGCTCGCGCATGTATGTTTTACTTCGCTTTATTTTGCTTTGAAGTCAATATAGTGTTGTCATATTGTTCCAAATTAATAAAGGAAGTGTGAAACATGTATACAAAGGTAATAGAACAAATATTGAAAGATAGCGCGAATCATCATTCATGATGGCTTAAAAGCCTTGATTACATATTTGAACTTTTTACATGAAGCATTTTCTAAGTTGTGCCGCGTTCCACGCGCGCGGTATCTTTTTTCCATTCAAATCTTTTAAAGTGTACGCGCCTTTCCCCAAATCTTCTGAAATTTGATAAGGTCCCTCCCAATTGGGGGACATTTTTCCTGGGGGTATTGCGCGACTAGCTTCATTGTTTCGAAGGACAAAATCATTTTTCTTGAAGTGGCACTCTTTAACGCGCTGATTATAATATTTTTCCAGCTTTTTCTTGTATCTGGCTTCATTAATGATAGCCGCTTCTCTGCGCCCTTCAAGCAAGTTAAGGTCCAATCTTCTTTCGCGCTCGTTATCAGTTTTGCTCATCATGAGTACCCTATGGGATGGGCATCCAATTTCTGCTGGGATCATAGCCTCTGTCCCATAGGTTAGGCTGAACGGGGATTCGCCATTGCTAGTTTTGCTTAATGTCCTGTGCGCCCACAGGACATTAGGTAACTCTTCGACCCAAGAATGGGATTCTCCCTCCAACCTTTTCTTCAGCCCATTTAGCAAACTTTGATTCGCGCGCTCCACTTGGCCATTCCCCTGAGGGTGGTAGACGGACGTGAAGATTTGGTTGATGTGCAATTCTTTGAGCCAGCTTGATATCTTCCTGTCAGTGAATTGTTTGCCATTGTCGCTCACAATTTCCATAGGAAGGCCAAAACGGCAAATGATGTGGCTCCAGATAAATTGCTTCATCGCCTCAGCTGTGATTTTTGCTAGTGGCTTGGCCTCAACCCATTTTGTGAAATAGTCTATCGCCACTACCAAAAATTTCACCCGCCCTTGCGCTTGCGGCAGGGGCCCCACAATATCAATGGCCCATTTGTGGAAAGGCCATGCGGAGGTCACTGGAATCAAGTTGTTCTTTGGACGCATGGTGTTTGGCGCGTAGCTCTGACATGCCTTGCATTTTTGGATTTCTTTTAGCGCATCCAAGTACATGCCTGGCCAATAGTAGCCTGAACTCATTGCCTTGGCAACCACCATGCGCGGACCAGCGTGTATTCCACAGATTCCTTCATGAATCTCCCTAATCACATAGCTTGCTTCTTCAGCATCCAGGCATTTCATGAGCGGTCCAAGATAAGAGCGCCGATATAATGTACCATCAAGTAGTTCATAGTTCTGCGCCTTGTGTCTTATCTTTCTCGCCTGTGCGCGATCATCCGGTAACGTCCCCTCCATCAGGAATTCCATTATTGGAGTTATCCAGGATGAAGGGGTTGTATGAATTACAAGGACCGATTGCGTTTGTACTGACGGGTTGCTCATCACTTCCACCCTGACATCTTTGCCAAAGTGATCAAAATTAGTTGATGCCATCTTACTCAACGCGTCAGCGGACTTGTTTTCGCTGCGCGAGATGTGTATGATTCTGAAGAAGTCAAACTGCTCAACGAACTTTTTTGCCTGCTCTAGATATAGAGGCATTGTGTTCTCCTTGGCGTCATATAGGCCGTTGACCTGAGCAGCTACCAAGTAAGAATCAACATGGGCCTCTAGCCTTTTAACTCCAAACTTGCGCGCAATGCGCAGACCAGCCAGCAGGGCTTCATACTCAGCCTCATTGTTGGTACTCTTGAAGTCCAACCTAATAGCATAAGTATATTCATGATTATCAGGGTCCACCAGTTTGAGGCCTGCGCCGGACCCTTCGCTGTTGGAGGCTCCATCAGTGAATAGCCTCCAAACATCTTCTTCATCATTTGCTCGCGGAGGGTCTACCTCGCGCTGAGCTTCTTCAATCTTTCCCTCTGGGATTTCCGTGATGAAATCCGCCAAAACTTGACCCTTTATCGCTGGACGGGGCTTATAAGTGATCGTGTGTTCACCTAATTCCAGCGCCCACTTTGTCAGCCTTCCGGAGAGCGCGGGGCGTCGCAAGACTTGCTGGATGTTGTAACCAGTCAGAACTTCAATAGGATGACCATTGAAGTATCTATGGAGCTTGCGCGACGCGTGTGTTAGTGACAAAACTAACTTTTCCATGATGGAATAGCGCGTCTCAGGGTCTGTGAGCACCCGACTCACATAGTATATTGGCGTTTGGATCCCCTTGCGATCCACCAATAATACTGCGCCGATCGCGCGGTCTCCAGCTGACAGGTACAATGTAAGGGTTTCGCCAGGAAGTGGAGCTGTGAGCGCTGGCAACTTTATGAGACATTCTTTTATCTCAGTGAAAGCTTGCTCAGCCTCAGGCGTCCACTTGAATTGGCTCTTCTTCAAACAGTTCCTCAAGGTGTTAACGAATGGAGTAGATTTGCTGGCGTGGTTCGCTAGGAACCTGTTGATTGACACCAATCTACCATTCAGCTTCTGAACCTCTTTCATGGTGGATGGTGAAGGCATGTCAAGGATGGCTTCCACCTTTTCAGGGTTCACCTTGAAACCATCCTTAGTGACCATTACACCAAGAAATTTCCCCTCTTCTGCACCGAAAGTACATTTGCTCGGGTTGAGCTTCATGTTAACTTCCGTTAGGCGCTGAAGAGTTTCCTCGATGTCTTTGAGCATTTGTCTCTCCTCCCTGCTCTTGATCACCAAATCATCAACGTAGACTTCTAGATTTCTTCCGATTTGTTCACTGAAAACCGAATCCATAAGTCTCTGATAGGTTGCGCCCGCATTCTTTAAACCAAAGGGCATTTTTGTGTAACAAAAAACACCCTTGTCGGTTCTGAAGGCAGTCTTGTCTTCATCCTGTGGTGCCATTTGAATCTGGTGATAGCCTTTGTAGGCATCCAGGAAACATTTGAGCTTGAATGGCGCCACGGAGTCCACCTTTGCGTCGATGTTTGGGAGGGGGTAACAGTCTTTCGGACATGCTTTGTTGAGGTCCTTGAAGTCAATACACATTCTCCATGACCCGTTGCTTTTCTTTACCATCACAGGATTGGCTACCCATGTCTGGTATCGGATCGGGCGGATGATGTTTGCGCGCAACAGGTCCTCCACTTGCTCATTCATGGCCTTCGCCTTTTCATCCCCCATGATTCTCTTTTTCTGAGCAATTGGCTCCACCGACTTGAACGTGTTAAGAGAATGTTGCGCCAAGTCTCGCGGAACCCCCGTCATATCGGAGTGTTGCCACGCGAAAACCGACGTGTATTTTGTGAGCAACTTTTTCATTCTCAATCTCGTTTCGTCTGAAATGGTAGCGCCAATTGTGACCGTTTGCTCTGGGAATTTTGGGTTTAAAATCCACTTCTCTGGCGCATTGTCAGCCATTGGAAGTTTCATTCTCCCTTCCCGCGGCGTGCTTGTCACTGCGCACAAATGATCGCGGTAAACAAATGTTACGCCTGTTGGTGTAGGGAACCCCAATGCGCCGTGCGCTGGCGACGGTACAGCATTAAATTGAGCAATCGTTCCCCTACCCATGATCATATTGTGGCATGACGTGGTGGGCAAGACCAAGAAGTTGACAACTTCGGCTCGCTTGTGCTCATCATCCCCCATAGTTAGTTCAAACTGAATCTGGCCTAGGGGATGTATGATTTCATTTGAGACACCACAGATTGGTGCGTTCACAATTTCGAGGCGCCAATGAAGAAACGTGGATCTACTCACTGGTAGCAGATCTACTTTCCTCGGGTGTGATTATACTATTTCACCGACGGTTCTTCTGGATCAGTGTTCTTCCACCTACAAAATGAACAGCGCCGTTACTTACCCCTCAGAAAGGGACAGAGGGGTCCTCTTTGGGGTAACCCTCCGGCGTGAGAATCAGTATATTTGTGGAGAAGATAATAATGTGTCAGAGAATCTCAAGAGTATTTGCTTAATTGCTCAATACCCTTTGGTTGTGAGACTGTGTGATTGTATGTAACTGACTGTGAATGAATGTGATTCAATATGATTGAATGTGTGATCACTGCTTGTAACTGTCAATGATTGAGTATGAATGTCCCATCAAAGTGGAGTTGATGCTGTATTTATAGTGCTAGGGTTACCACCGGTTGGGCTCAACCTCGTTGGCTTCCTCCAATCGCACTGCGCCACGTGTCCTCTGGGACACCTGGCGCTTTCTCGTTGGTTGTAATCACGTGGTAACACATGTGTCATGCTGAGTTGTCGACCTTTCATTTGGCAGCTATCAACATCAGCATATTCTTTCTCCTTAAAAAGATGCCTTCTGGAAGGTTGTCTGACGTGCACAATCAAGGTTGCCCTAATCCTGATTGGGATAAGGACGAGGTTGATTATGCGCACGTGTGATATGCGCCCATCCTGAGGATGCGCGAGGTCTTCTCTTTATTCTCACGCGCAGATATTTCATGCGCAGATGTGATATGCATGAGCATGTGATATGCGCCGCGCGCTGATGCGCTGCGCGCATATGTGATGCGCGAGCATGTGTGTCTGGGCAGATGTGATATGCACGAGCATGTGATATGCGCCACGCGCATATGTGATGCGCGAGCATATGTGTGCCTGGGCATATGATGCCTGAGGATGTAACGTATGCGCCATGCGCATAGGTTTTGGCTTTGTGTCTTCACAATGTCTTTATCTTGTGGGTTGACCCGCCTTGCTCGGTGTTGAGGCGGGTACATACCTCTTCACATGTACTTATACACAAAATTCATATTTTTATGCATTCATCTAATGTATTTCTAAGTAAGAATATTAGTCCAAATTTAATTCCGAACAGAAAGATTAACCGAATAAACTGAACCAATTAACCAAAAACCATTTGTTTAATTAGTCGAGGCTAAATATTGAACAATGCGCGCCCCTATTTCTAAGCATACGTGTGTGACTAAAATCCTATGATTGATGTATTCAAGCTTTAAAATCTTGCAACAAAATGATGATAATTAGATGGAATTGAGTTATACTCAAGACCGAGTTGAATGTAATAACCATAACCAAGGACTACATCGATGAGTGCATTCTGGGTGTTGGTTTAAGTGTTTTGGATAGCAGTATAAACTGAAATCTACCAGTTAATTATTTTGTGGTTGAAATTCACCATTAGTTGCACCTCAAGTTTCTACAAGTTTTACAGTTTTATTTGTGTTTTTATAATGGGAGGTAATGAACCCAAGTTCGATGTGTAAACTAGAAACATATGAGGGTAATATACATATTAGTTTACATGAACCATAGGTCCACACCGGTAAACACTTTATATTTGTTTTTATTTTCTTTTGATGTTGGTTAATAAAGTATTAACTCGCTAAACATTTTTTATATTTCTAATTGTTTTTTGTTAATAAAAGGTATACAAAGTTTTGACAAGTACGAAATGTAAAACATGGAGCTTCTAAACAAATTAAATGTATACCTGGTATATACGAGGCACTGACAATCAATATTGTATTGAAGAAGGTTTTACAAATATATATAAACAAATAAAGACTAAGATTATCAATATTTGTTTTAAATCCGGTCTATATATATACACTTAGAGCATTCTCAATCTATTCTCTAATTGTCAACCCCATTAATTTAAGGTATGACATATCCAATTGCTAAAGTAAAAACCTAAATATAGGCTCTCACTTTTGATCTATACCGTATAATATATCAACTATCTTTGAATCACCATATACTATATAACAAAACAAAAGAGAAAAAATAATAAAAAAAAAAAGAATTTATGAATACGGATAAGGAATAACATGTGGAAGATTTTTAAAAAAAGATAGATAAATTTATGAAATAGTGATTTTTATATAAATTATATAGAAGAATATATGAAATGGGCTAAGAATGCTCTTAGATTTGAATCTATGTGACATTCATTGGACAAGCCCCCGTTACAAATTTCACAAACGTTGAGGAAGTTTGCCAAATTGTAATTGTAGTCAATGATTGCAAACTTGTAGTAACAAACAAACAAAGTGGGTCTCAACGTCCCATCTCTCCTTCACCCCCCCCCCCACACACATATATATATATACTAGACGAGTGTCCGCGCGATGTAGCAGGTGTTTGTACCTGTTAATCACGTACAAATATAAGTGTTTATGGTTCGGTTAAAACCTTGAAATCGTTTAAATCGGTGATTGGTTTGACTTCTTTTTTCTTTTTCTTTTTTACTTTCGGTTTTTTGGTCGGTTTCAAAATTTTCAAAACGTGGTGAACTGTTGGTTCGCGATTTATATCGGCAACCGACCATATGAAACCAGAAAAGACTGTAAATTAACCTAATTGCAATATGATTCATTTTGTAATCTTTGTTGTTATTATTTCACGTCTTAGATTTTCCATTAATTTTTACTATTTATGTAACTAAAATTATCATTTTTTATTTATGATCATCTCAAGTATCATATTATGTTGGTATTTAGTTAAATGATGGTACATGATTTCGCAAGTGATCGATTCTACATTTTTTTTAAAAGTTTTATATAATTTACTATAAAACGATTACAATAAAGTGGCAGGCAAACGGGCAAGCTGCGCCGCAACCCCCTTTTGTACATTTAAATTATTAATTATTGTAAACTAAATTTATTATTAAAGCTTAAACTATAAAACCAAACTGGAACCAGACCGTTAGTAACAATTCGGTTTTAACTTTCAATGGTTGAGTTTGGTTTTGGACGACAAAAAATCAGTATTAACAGTTAGACTCACAAGTTTAACTTAAAAACCATCAAAACCGACACTGAACACCCCTACGTAACATATTAATTTATTTAAAATGAAAAAAAAAATTACAACAATATCATATCCAAATTAAAGAGAATAAAATGCTCGTTTTTATGGCGCAATTTGTTTATAAAAATATTAACGTATGAAAAGGCTATAGTCGTTTAAAAATCATGGGTGAGAAGTTAGTTTACAAGTTAAATTAAAAACATAATATAGTTAAAGATGAGGAACCAAACTTGTAAGTTGAATTTATTGTGTTTAAAAGACATGCTTACCCTTACTAACACATATAACTCATGTTTTAAGTGTTGTAAATTACTTAAAAATGAGTGTCTTATTTTGCCTTTATTTATGTCGGTTTGTGTGAGTATGACGAGTTGACGGTAACGTTAGACGTGTATAAACAGTGTTACAAATGCAAAATGTCAGAAAAATTATGGGTATAATAAAGAGACCCAACTACTATTTTAGACCCATAGACTGCCACGAGAATAAAACTTTATAAGAAAAAAGGTTATAAAAGACCACAAACAAATTTTCTTTAAAAAAAAAAAAGAAAAAAAAATAGTTCTCGTGTTCCTCTTTCATCAACTAATAATAACTCGACCGGTGTGGCCCTATCCAAATCCAATCACCGCTTTGCTTTCTTCTTCTCAACACTTCCATTCAATTTCACAAATTAGGGTTTCAAACTCCATCAATCAATGTCACTCTAAATCAACCACCAATTCCATCACTATGGAAGCTCGTAGTAACAGCAATGGTGCCGCATCCGCCGCCGCCGTACCACCGTCGCCGATGACCAACGTGAATGCTCCGCCACCGTTCTTGGTTAAAACTTACGATATGGTTGATGATCCGAGTACGGATAAGGTTGTTTCCTGGAGTGCTACCAATAACAGCTTCATTGTCTGGGATCCACCCGAGTTCGCTAGGGATCTTTTGCCCAAGTACTTTAAGCATAATAATTTCTCAAGCTTTGTTCGCCAACTCAATACTTATGTATGTATATTATTCTCTTTCCTTGCTTACTGAATTTTAAGTATTTGATATGTTTCTAATTCATTAGGTGCTCTAGGGTTTCATTTTTAGGAAAAGTGTTTTTGGCTTTATTTAAGATGTTTAGTTTTAGGTTTTTATTTTTCATGGGATTGGGGATGTTATGAACCTCTGTATCCAGAACTTATTGATTAGTTTTTTAGGCTCATGCCCTGTGGATTTTATGATTAGAACCAGTCCATGAACCTATGCAGTTAATGCGGAAAAATATCATATATCGCAGTCGGATATCAGTAATTTGTAATATGTAATATCATGTACAATTTAATTTAGCTATTTAACACTAACGATTCAGTATACTCTTCTACAGTTAACACATTAACCTTTTGTAACTTGCAAAACACTAACAATTGTAGCAAGCAGGAACTGATTAAGACTTAAAACACTAACATGTACCACTAAAATTTGACAATTAAGACTTAAAAAGCTGATATCGGTCAGATCGCTGATAATATCGGGACCGCTATTTTACCAAGGGACTGCATAGTCATGAAGTTAGGATGAGAGATACTGAAATAAGTAGCAGTTTATGGTATTTGGGAAAAAGTTACAGACTCTGGTTTCAAACATATGATGGTAGCAGAAATAAAGGAAACAATTGAGAAATCGGTGATTTGGTTATGGTTTTTTCATAAGGCGAGCACACTGGTTTCAAATATGGATAGTAACAGTGATAACTGAAACAATAGAGAAACCGGTGGTTCGGTTATGGTTTTTTCATGTCCAGTTTTATGGTTTGGTGATGACTTGTGGTTATATGTGTGTAAATAAATGAAATAAATAAATCAAACCACTAGTTAAAGTTTAAACCAATCTATATATATTTTTATATAATAAGATAGTATATGTCAGAGAAGTTTTTGTTATAAGTAATTTAGTATTTGCCACTCCTTTTCTATGAAACAATATAAGCTTGTTGCCTTTTATTTTGCCCAAAACATGATTGGATGTATCAACTAAAAAAGGCTTTAATTGACCCATGTGTGGAACAGGTTAACCAAATCCTTGGTTTAAAAAGGCGCCGAGGCGTTTTTGAAAACGCCTTATTTTAGGTAAGGCGCTAAAATACATGAGGCGCCCTGAGGCGCGCATTTAGCTGGCGAGGCGTGAGGTGCTTGAGGCAGCGCCTCATGTGATTCAGTCCAAATTAGATTGAAAATGTAGCTGTTTGGGCCATCTGCTTAAAATAATAACGTTGGGGCTCATCTATAAAACATTACCCAACCGCATTATATATATTTATCACTTTATATTTAATTCAAACCACTCTTTAATTTTCATATTCAAAGTTTATCTTCTCCAAATATCAACCTTCTAGTAAAATATGTTTAGTTTTACAAATATGTTTTATCTTTATGATTGATTTTCAAGTAAAATATGTCATGTATAATTAATTTTTAGTATTTTTAAATAAGAACGCCTCACATACGTGAAGCTCTCGCTTCGCGCTTCGGATTTTTGAATCAAAACGCCACGCCTCGCCTAACGCTTTTTTAAACCAAGACCAAATCAACTAAGCCACCTGGCACCTTTTCCAATAACCTAACCGATAGGTTATGAAAATCTGAAAACCGAGTGATCAACTAATGCTCACCCGTAGTTTTGTGAGTATAGTTATTAGAAAAGATTATTTCTGTCTTTCTAACTGTTGACCCACTTTTGTTTCCCTTCTCAAATTGTCATTTAATTGTACGTGGCTTAGAGCTAATTGAGAGCTTGAACTACAGTTCCACAATTTGTTTCTACTTTGTTTGTTTGCATTCTGAATTTCTCATCCTTCTTTTTATGTTCCTATCTGTTAATTGGATATCTTCTGCTGTGTGCCTATTTATCTGTGTTTAACCTTAACAGGATGTGCAGTCTTAGTTATTTGCTGCTAAAAACTTTTATGCATTTAAATCTTGCTATCTGTTATTCAAGTTGTGAACTATAACACGCTAACAGTGACTACGTGAATGCCCTGTATACGTGTTCTGGATCTTTTGTTCCTCCAAAAATTAATTTATGCACTCTGAGCTTTAATAACTATGTTTATTAGTTTACCGCGTCTTCTTATGTCTTGTTTTATCATGCACGAGCTAATTCAATCCTTTTCTATTATTGTTTCTTTTGAGGTGTTAAAAAACAGGGATTTAGAAAAGTCGATCCTGATCGCTGGGAATTCGCAAACGAAGGATTTCTGCGTGGTCAAAAACACTTACTAAAAACTATCGTCCGGCGAAAATCAGCTTCAGGACACCCCCAACCGCCTCAACAATCTCATCAACAAACATCCTCAGTGGGCGCGTGCGTGGAAGTTGGAAAATTTGGTCTAGAAGAAGAAGTTGAAAGACTAAAACGAGACAAAAACGTTCTAATGCAAGAACTAGTGAGGTTAAGACAACAACAACAAGCAACAGATGGTCAAATGCAGTCAATGGTGCAACGTCTTCAAGGAATGGAACAAAGACAACAACAAATGATGTCGTTTTTAGCAAAAGCAGTTAACAGTCCCGGGTTTTTGGCTCAGTTTGTACAACAGCAAAATGAAAGCACCCGTTTAATTACTGAAGGGAATAAAAAACGAAGGTATAAAGAAGAAGTTATTTCAAATGAACAGTCTTCTGATGGAAGGATTGTTAAATACCAACCCGTGATGAATGATGCAGCACAAGCAATGCTTAAACAGTTAATGAAATTAAATAATTCCTCACCTCGTTTAAATGCGTTTAGCTCAGGGGTTACACTTCAAGATGTCACACCACCAGCTTCGGTTCAGCCTTATTTACCAGCAGTGACAGGCGTACTTTCTGCGCCTTTAGAAGCAAACTCTGAAGTGGTTGCAGCGGATCCTTTCCCAGATATAAGCCCGATAATAGATGCTCAAGATTTGTCTGATGTGTCTGAGCTGTCACAGTTGCAAGACATGATGACAGATGTCAACATTTCCAATGATGGTTACATGCACTCTGAAGCACAGAATCAGGCACTTTTGGATGAGAAACTTGAGTTGGAAATTGGTAGTTTTTCTCCTGATGTTGATGCGGAATGGGATAATAATATGTATACTGAAATGGAGAAATTATTGACTGCGTATGACCCGTCATGGGAGCAGTTTCTTGAACAGAGACCCGAGGGAGATGGGAATGATGAAATGGAGGCGGGGCCCGTAGATGAGAATGTGATGGAGGGAAGTGAAAACAAGCCGTCTGAAACCGAGTTTGTTTCTTCAAATAGCAAAACAACTTGACTATAATTCAAATATGATTTGAGGTAAATGCCCAAAAGTATTATAATGGAGGTTCTACTCTTGGTCTGTTGTGTTTTTGTCTTGACCTTGATTTAGCATTTCCCTGTCCCCTGCAAGTCTGCTTTATTTTTTGCACGAGGTACTTCTATAGTTCTATACTAATGATTTTAGACACGCGTCTTGTTTTTCATTAAAAAACAGTTATGAATTTCCTCCCTTCATTCTTGTTTGACGAATGGTTTGAAGAAATGGGCGTGAGAAAATTCTTCACAAATAGCTCATTTTAAGAATTGGATCTGTGATGCACCGGCACCATAGTGGCTGGACCTGTTCTGACAATTTTTTACTCTAAAACGACATTTTCAGCCCGACCTATCTTTGGTGATGGTTATTGATCTGAACTTAGTCGCTACTTGTTTCAGCCCAGCCTATCTTTGGTAATTCTTATTGATCTTAACTAAACTGCTACTTGTTTTGACGTGTATTCATATTGATTAGAAGCTGTTTTTGACCAATTAGCTACTCAATCTGCCCACTTTACCTTGTTTAGAAGCAACAATGTCAGTAGCAATTTGGTTAGAATCTGTTACTTTTGACCCATTACCTACACAGTACCTGCACAGCTGCACTTTACCATGCTTAGTAGCAAAAATGTCAATAGTAATCTACATTTATCGAAGATATACCTGCCGACTAATGCGAACAGCGACAGTGTCAAATGAAGTTGCAAAAGTACACTATCAACGTGTGGCAAACCCAAGAAAAAGAAACCGGGAGCTTTTACATGCTGTCAGTACTCAGTAATCAAGAACACGGATGTTCTCAAATGAACTTTTCATTCAACCACTGATGATGCCTCTCATATTGCGCCAGTAATCTAGACTTCGACCTAATTTATCTTTGCCACTAGGCTTTGGGTGAAGGATATATCACTCTCATCAATCTCGTATTTTTCTACCTCTTGTTTTCACGCTAATGGCGTATCAGCTTTTTTAACTCCTGTATTCCATCCTAATTCCTAAACAATCTTTCAATCATCAAAATATCCATCTTGCAACCGGCTGGGATATCAAAACATGGTGGTACAATTCTACTGGGTTCAAAATTACAAACAAGTTGAAGAATCTTTTCGCTTATTCCAGTGTCTGAATGAACCGAAAAGATAGGAACGGCATGATTTTGTGCTAGACTTGTGAAGACAATTGCTTAGGTGCTTTTTGAATTATTAACCTCGTCCACCAACAACATTTCTTCCTTTTTAGCGTAAAACTTTGGCAACTTGAGAAAGCTATTTTGTATGTGTGCCATCTATTAAGTCAAGCTGGTAAGGCCCGGGCAGCTACATGCACGACAGGTAGAAAGCTAAGAGAAGACGTTCTTTGGTGGAAGAGTCGCTGTTGATACCTCATGGCGAAGCAAAACCAAAACTTTTGATGGCCTCTCAAAATAGCAAAACATTATTTTCTTTTCTTAACGGCAATCTAAGCTACCCTAGATACATTTTATTGAGTTAACTTTATGCCCACGAATTTTATATGGGACATCGCATCGATATACATTAGGGGTGTTCAGTATTCGAATCAGACTCGAATAATTTGAAATTCGATTCGACTCGTATTTGAATTTGAAGGTTCGAATTCGATTTTCGATCATTCGAATTCGATTCAGTTCGAATTCGATTTTAGAAATAGAATTCCGAATCGAATACGAATTTATGATTTTAATTCGATTCGAAATTCGAATTCAAAGTATACATTTTATTTTTGTTATATATATACATACTTATAAAAAGATAAACCCAATAAATATTTTGAGTTATATAGATTAAAAATTGAAAGTTAATCACCTTGGTTAATAAATAATGTAATTGGACAATAACAGTTTGAATATTTATGATCTGATAACTTTAAATAGTTTATTTATTTTATGTACTCGTGCTTTTTGTTGTTAAAAAACTCAAATTTGTAGTGGTTTTGAAACTGAAATAGATTTTTTGAACTGAATTTTAATCGAATCGATTCGAATTCGAAATTCATTCTCGAATCGAATTTCGAATTAGCTTTTCTGAATTCGAATCGAATCGAATTTGTCGAATCTATTTCGAATTCGAATCAAGCTTCAAAATTCGAATAATTTGATTCGAATATTCGAAATTCGATTCGTTGAACACCCCTAATTATATACAAACCTCTACCACTTTGCCAACTCAAGTGGCACAAACATGACATTATGCTTTAGTTGTTAAATTCATATGTGATAGATTGAATTTATGTAATCTTTCTTGGTTGGAGTGGCGTTAACAATTTATGTAACTTGGTACTTTTTTTATCTCGTCTAGTCATATCATATTAAAAAATACCCATCTTTCTCATCCCTATTAACATTTTTTTAATTAAACATTTTAAAAAACTATAGAGATCAATAAAATAACATTTCATTAATAAAACAAAAAAAACTAAAAACTATTAAGAGTAAAAATACAACTAAATAATAAAAGTTAGCCGTAGAGGTTAGTTACATAGACTAATGAGTTCCACTCGTGGGTTGTCACATATTGCATAAAATAACCAAAGTGTGTATTATTTTTCTGTATTTTCTTAGGTGCATTGTCCGTCCTTGGTTTCGAACTATATCCCAACTACTTTTGAGGACACCAAAAATTCATTCCATGTCCTTGTTGATTCTTGTGCTACCATAAACCTTTTTTGTTTGGCATCGTCTGGTTTACTTGAACTTGTATCAACAAAAACAAGGAGCACAACTTGAGTCATTGTTGCTAAAATATGAGTAGAGGAGGAGGAGGGATTTGTATATGATATTAATTTGACATCTTCCTTGTCTTAATTATCAAATTTGGCCATTGCTTTTGCCGTTGCTACTCAAAGCCAATCAATTTCTAAAGTTATAAAATAGAGTAAATTCATAAATAGCTCCTATGTAACTTTGGAATTTAGTTCTTGTAAAACACAAAGGGTGGATTTACGAGATGTACCTATGCTGGAAGAAGAGCTGTTGAAAAGTTTGCTAGATCTTCCTTTGGAAATAAAGATGATGACAGTCTGGGCATTAAGTTCCTAAAGTTTATCAAAGACTCATCCCAAGGAATATTGTCTAAATAAGACAATGGAGCACAATGAATAAATGGTTTTGGCATGATCTTCCTTTGGAAATAAAGATGATGACAGTCTGGGCATTAAGTTCCTAAAGTTTATCAAAGACTCATCCCAAGGAATATTGTCTAAATAAGACAATGGAGCACAATGAATAAATGTGGCATCATCAGTTCAGAGGGAGATTGTTGAACCCTACAAAGAACTGATGACCAAATACCAAACAACTGGTGGCTCAAACATAAGTTGTTCTCCATTATGAGGTTTTGACAACTATTGCTCTAAACTGATGACAAAGCAAACTGCTGACATAAGAACCGAAGATAAAACAACTGCTCTATAAAGTATTGAAGATCCAAACAACTGAAGGCAAACGACTGATGGATCACATCAGTTGTTTAACAAAGATTAGTAGTTAGCATAGGATACTCTATAGGCGGTTGTTTATTATAAGGGCATCGGTAGTTTGTAACTGTTATTTGTTAGTTGTCACTATCACCTTCTGCTCATCAATAGTTTTGCACATGTATAAAATGAAGAAAAGAGTCTCTTCTTCATTAACACTTTTCACGTCACAATACTCACATGAATCGTGTACTTTTGTACTAGAAAATTCAGTGTGAATGATGAGCTAAGGTTGAGGAGGAGCAGTAGATTGTAATCATTCGATTATAGTTAATGCATAGTTGCTCTTCCATATGAAACCTATTATTTAACTCAAATGAATTATGTTGATTACCTTGTTCATTTTATATACTAATTGAAGTTGTAATTGAAATATGGTTTCAATTAAAGTGATATTGATACGTTCAAATGATTAGATTAGTTGTTTACTGTTTCATTGATTGTGAGTTGTGTTCAAGTAGCTTAGATTATTAGATCTATGATCCTAACGTTATTTGTCCATTAACTTCCTCTTGACTAATAAGAAACAACTTTATAAAACTTTTACTACTATTATGTAAAATATATATAATAATATTTTACAAAAGCATTTATATATATTAACAACTTTAACAATTTTCCACTTTAATTTATTACAAATACTCATTTCAAATATATAGAGGTGTGGAAGTGTCTGGGAGAGGAAGGAGTCTGGTGGTTAACTACTCTGTTCAATATTATCCTCAAATCTGGTAAGATGCCAGACCAGTGGATGAGCAGCGTTGTAGTTCCTATCTATAAGAACAAAGGAGATGCCCAATGTTGTGGTAACTATCGAGGAATCAAACTACTAAGCCATACTATGAAGCTATAGGAAAGAGTGATTGAGGTTAGACTTAGACGGGAAACTCAGGTTACGGTGAACCAATTTGGCTTCATGCCGGGGCTTTCCACCACAGAGGCAATACACCTTATAAGAAGATTAATGGAAAAGTATAGGGAGAAGAAGCGAGACCTGCATATGGTCTTTATTGACCTAGAAAAGGCCTACGACAGTGTGCCACGACAGTTGCTTTGGGAGTACTTGGAGGGTAGAGGAATACCGAGGAAATATATAGTGATAATTATGGATATGTATACCAGGAGCGCAACAAGTGTCTGTGCGCCTGTGGAGAATACTGATTTCTTCCCCGTAGAGGTAGGTCTTCACCAGGGTCAGCGTTGAGTCCGTTTCTTTTTGCAGTAATCTTGGATGAGTTGTCAAAGTCGATTCAGGGGGCGTTTCCGTGGTGCATGATGTTCGCAGACGATATTGTCTTAATTGCTGAGGGAAAACAAGATCTAAACATGAGGCTAGAGGAGTGGCGAACAACCTTAGAGACAAAAGGTTTAAGAATTAGTCGCTCTGAGACGGAGTACCTACACTGTGATTTTGGTGGGGTAAATGACAATGAAGACGCACAGATCACCATTGAAGGGCAGATGGTTCCGCAGGTAACGAAGTTCAAGTATCTAGGATCATTTGTTCAGAGCAACGGGGAATTAGACAGTGATATGACCCATCGAGTTCAGGTAGGATGGTGTAGATGGAAAGCAGCCACATGTATATTGTGCAACAAGAGTTTCCCAACTAAACTAAAGGGAAAATTTTATAGGGTCACAGTTAGACCTGCAATGCTATATGGAACGGATTGTTGGGCTATCAAGAAGGCACAGGTGCGGAAGATGGAGGTAGCAGAAATGAGAATGCTACGCTGGATGTGTGGGCACACAAGGTTAGACAAAATAAGAAACATTGTATTTCGGGAGAGATTATGGGTAGTGAACATATCAGACAATATAAGAGATTGGAGATTGAGATGGTTTGAACATGTGAAGAGAAGACAGATGACGAATCCTGTTAGATCCGTAGAAAACATTACTATAGAGGGGAGGAGGGGTAGAGTACGGCCTAAATTGACTTGGGATGAGAGGATTAGACATGATCTGATAGACCTAAACTGTCACACCCCGACCAAAGGCGGCGGAACATGCCGGGGTGCAACGTGATTGGACAAATACACAAGACACTATTTAAAGTGACAATATTTATTCAACTCATTTTATTTCAACGAATCAATAAACAACACATCTCGTCCACACAAACAAGTTAAATACAAGTAGCAATTATATTGTTCGTTTTACTAATATCCTAATAGTCTTGGTGTCACACCCCGGCTTAGGGCCTAGGCGTATGACCAATAGTTGGTACCTGTTTTGTAAATACATCAGAGTTGCGGTTTATTTTAGCGGAAAACTTTGATTATAATAAAATATTAATTTATTTGAGAACTTCTCGGATAATAAATATCCGAGTATTCAATTTATAAATCATGTTCAAATCTTGTTTACGATATTTTAATAATTTAAAACTGAGCCATCTCTACCTTGCGAGCATCTATCTTCATGAATGATTATGTTCCTTGATACCTGTGCTAATATGTTTTCCTGAAATGTGGGGAAAAATACGTCAGCTATATGCTGGTGAACACGTATGACTCGATAAAATATTTGAATGACATTATAATACAAATATAGTTTTCTCTACAAGCTCAGCAGAAGCATTTCTACTTCTGGTCTATATACCACTGCCCTACACACACAATTGTTCCCGAGCCACGTAGCCCTTACTGGGAGACTAGTTATGACCATTAGCCCGCGACCACGTAGCCTTTGAATGATTAGGCTGAACGGTTATGTTTGGATCCAGACACATGTGTATTGTAAGGCCCCGTTACCGGTAGCCTTACTTTGGTGTTGGATTTACTCATAAACACAGTTCTACAAATCAGAGTTAATTAAAACTTTACGTGGAATATAAAACTTCAACCATATTATCTTACATAACCTCCAAATCTTGTCTTATAAAACATTCATAGTCATTTAGAACAAAACATAGTCTTTAAAACATCACAACATTTCTTCGAGATGCCAGTATCTTCGATTCCATGCCATGTGTCTTCAGCTCAAGAAAGGAATTACCATAAACGGTGAACGTAACCGCATTCAGGTGAGTTTCTAGTCCCATTCCTTGTTATGGTTTCGGGGCTGTGTGCATACTTGATGTGATTAGTTAATACACTTATCCTAAGTGATAAGTGTATGCCATATATGTATTATGTGAAATGTATGAATGGTTTCTTGCCAGTACATGAACGATCTTCGGAATTGCATGTACTGCCAGGAAACGGTTGATGTTATATGTTTGTTGTAAGATGAAGAATGAATGATGTATGTATGTGCGAAACTTACGATTATGTATATAGAAAGTATGTTAAGGAGGTATGGAAGAAAGGGTACCTGACCCTAATAATATCCGAGGATGGAGGGTACCGGACCCTAATAATATCCGAGGATGGAGGGTACCGGACCGTAATAATATCCGAGGATGAAGGGTGACCAGACCCTAATAATATCCGAGGATGGAGGGTACCGGACCCTAATAATATCCGAGGTATGTAGGGCGAATGCTCTTTATAACGTAAGGCTAGTTATGAATGTATATGAAAGAACGATGGACATGTTAAGTATGTAATGCGTACCTACGGGCACGTATATGTGTATGTAAAGTAAGTTATGTGATTAACTAGAACTCATTCAGCGTAGCTGACTTTTAGTATGCACGCAGACAAATAGGTTGAGGCAGCTCGCGTGATTGAAGACACATGGCATGGAATCGAATATACTGGCATCTCGAAGAAATGTTGTGATGTTTTAAAGACTATGTTTTGTTCTAAATAACTATGAATGTTTAATAAGACAATATTTAGAGGTTATGTAAGATAATATGGTTGAAGTTTTATATTCCGCGTAAAGTTTTAATTAACTCTGATTTGTAGAACCGTGTTTATGAGTAAATCTACACCAAAGTAAGGGTACCGGTAACGGGGCCTTACATGTATTCGGTCTGAGTTGTTTTTATTCTCTACTTTGTATTATAACGTTTTAGAGATCATACGACCTCACGTAAACATTGATCTCGTTTGAAACCTTGACTGTGAATGATTGATTGATTGATGATTGACCTATTATAAAATAGGTTTATATAAATACCCGGATCATCTCTTGATCCGGCTATAGACCTTTAGTCTAGTTTTGATAGCTTTAAACCTTGATTGATCATTTGTTTGAATAAGATATATAGAACTGTAGTCTTTCGGTTTATTTACTAATCACATGTTGAGTTTCTTCTTCATGAAGAAACATCTATATTCTGTTTCTTCTTCAAGAATAAACATTCATTGACTGATAGTAATGAATGTAAAATCTTATGTTTCTTAATCATAAGAAACAACGTTTTTACTATATTTCTTGTGTATGAAATGCTATGTTTCTTAATTGTTAAGAAACTATATTTTGACTATATTCTTATGAATGAATAATATGTGTTTCTTAATTATAAAGAAACATGACTATAATCCTTTTGTATGTTTAAAGTTTATGTAAACATAATTATGATCAAGGTTTGGGCTATACCCTTGACTATGGTCTAAGCCATATAATATAATAATAAAATAATGACTTAGGCAGAACTCCTACCTTACAAGGGTATTCAGAGTTTGATTGCTAAGATTGATTGAGCAACACTTATACTCTCTAACGCGTATTAAAGCTTAAACTGTCGCAACTTAGAGCTTGGCACGCACTACGATACTTGGCACGCAAAATGAGGCGACATATGGTGATTGTCGAGTCGTGCACGTACTTGGAGATAGATTGTCGGGTTATTTTTTGATGGCACGCACTTCCAGGTATCATCGGTATATGGCACGTATTACAAGGTAACGATTGTCGGGTCGGGGCACGGAAACCGAGGTAGTTGTAACAACTCGGGTTTCGATTTATACTTTCACTCGACTCGTTTAAACGTTCGGGTTATTTTCATTTCGTTTATTGAGTTTAAATAATTAATTATTAATTTATTATTATCAAAATTTATTATTTATAATTATATCTTTATGGTTTTGGCACTTTTAACACGAAATATAAACTTTAACCTATTCTCGTACACATCCCCAAACACCAGGGACTTAAATTAAAAATATCTTTCTAACCCATATCATCAATCTGGATACCCGTTTACCAAACCCAACCCTGTTCTTATCCCTTGAATCCGAATCCGATTAACGATTCCTTGGAGAGCAATTCACGTTTATTTAATATATTGATCTTGTAGATTACGCGTTATTACCAATTTAAGCTTAACCGACACTGTAAATGAGTTAATAATATCAAACCTGATCCGTTTTCTATCTTTAACCTAACCGACAAATCGTTTAACCATTATACACGAAATCGTTGATATTATTTCAATTAATTGCGTGTATACAATCCTTAATTAGTGGCCGACTTAAACCCTATATTTAATTAGATTATCAAACCTGTTTATTACTCGTTCTTCACATCACCTTCGCCGTCCACTGTAGCTTCGACTTAACCCAGTTCCGATCACTTTCATAGGTAATTGATTATATTTTTTAGATCGCGTTTTGATTCCGAGCAAAAGCCCCAATGTTAATTTGATTATGTATGACGGGATTGATCAAATTGATACGTTAGGGTTTATGTTCCTTTTTATTGGTGTCTGTTCCTGTTTATAATGGTTGGGTTCGGGTTTTTGCCGCAAGTGTTGGTGTAGACCAGTTGGCTAAGCAAGGAACGGTGGGGGGCTGAGGTCGTGAGTTCGACCCCCTGCACCCCGACTTTTTTTGGCTAATATTGTTATTATTATTTTTAAAGCCATTAATAATTACATTAATATTAATAAGGACTAATTAAAAACTATTTTAATAGAAACCGAATTTATAAATATTTGTTTTTCTCACATTTTCGTTCGTGTATATACGCATATGTAAGCATATATGTTTATATACCTATAATATGTTTATAAAACTAATAATAATGATTTTGAAGATGTATTATACACCCCTACAAATGAAAAAATGTGAAATAGAAAAATATGCTTAACTTATATACTCATGTATTAAACGGGTAGTATATATTACACAATATAAAATTAAAAATATTTCAAAAATTTATAAATCTCTAAGTAACTTTGTGTAAAGAATATTTGATTGTTTATTTGTAACTTTGTAACCTATCAAATATTAATATTTTCACTCATTCTCTGTTTTTAACTTTGGTTCAACTTTTTGAGCCGACCCCCAAACAGATTTCCACCACCACCACCGTTGCTACACCTTCGCCTAAATAACAACCTGTCGTCACACATCAGTAACCAGCATATCTCCCCGTCATATCATCGTCTTCTCCTCACCACCACCCCTACTGCTATTTCAATTTTGCCTTTGATCCTCGGTTTTGGGTCTGCCCGCCAGATGTTCGATAAAATGTCTCAATGAGTTAATCGGTTTTTTTGGGTTTACAGAGGGGAGAGCAACTGGCGGTTGCTCTCCTTTCTCCTCTTAGTTCGGGTTTTTACTCCCAAAACTCAGCTCGAGTTTGTTTGTTGGCCTTTTTGTCTTGAGGGGTTATGACAAGGGCTCGGATTGTCAAAGGAGCCCCATCGGGGGAGGTGGGCACGGGAGGTGGACATGGTTGTCGGTTCGACATAATTTCTCGTGGTGGATTAATTGATGAGGGTGCTATGTCTAAGACCCTAGAAAATAGTGTGGGTTCGGTGGGTGTTTGGCCATGTCCTTTTATGGGGTTCCATTGTTGCCCGGATGGACGGGCGAGGTCAAGGGGGATCTCTCGGTTAATGGCACATATCAAACGACTTCATTTGTCGTCGGATGAGCGGAAAGGGACCCTACGGGAAGCCATTTCCACGGATTGTGATATATTTATTTCGGTTGGGGAGGCTTTTAAGGCCTCAGACCAGTGGATATGTGGGGTGTATATGCGTCCAAATGCTCTTAAAAGGACGTGTCATCATGCTGATGGAGTCACCAAGTACAACGAGGGTGTGGGAGCTGTGGAGGAGTTTATTGTGGGGATTGATAAACCACATGTTATGAGGGATGTTGCTCCCATGGGAGGGATAGTGGTGGATGAGGTTCTTCTTGACCGTGTCTTCTCTCTTCCTATCACAACTGTTAAGAGCATCCCTCATAGTTGTCGTATGGCATTTTCTCAAGCGTTAACTGCGGCTCTGGGTAAGGTGGTTTCTATGCCAGACTCTGTTGAGGCATGGGTGAAACTTTTCTTGTTACCGCGGTGCACGCTGCGTGTTTTCAGACCTTCTAAACGTCAGGAGCGCAGGTCCGGTAATAGAAAGTCTTTGCAATGTCAGAGTATTCAACAAGCACTAGCAAGTTGGGGTGCTAAGGATGGTTTTGATGCGCTTATTTTATCCCTTTTTGCCACACCTATAGGGGTGAACTCGAGTCATGGGGAGCCTCTCGCTAAGCACGATGATGTTGCGGTATGCGCCAATGTGAAACAATGTTTACGAAAAGTGGTGGACGGGCATTATACTGCCGCCATTAAAGTATTATGCTCTTTAGGGGTTGTACCTTTCGGCAATGACACTTTGAAAGCGTTAGTGGCTAAGCATCCCAATTTGCCCCCGCCGGTTATGCCTGCTTCAATGCTTTCTGAGCCTCCTCTTGTTGTTGATGAGGATTGTGTGCTTGGATGCATTAAATCCTTCCCTAAAGGGACGTCATGCGGATGAGATGGATTGAGGGCACAACATATTTTGGATGCATTTTGTGGAGAGGGGTCGCCGATCGCTGTTGGGTTACTAAAGGCTACTACTGCGATGGTTAATTTATGTTTGGGGGGGAGATGCCCAAGGGTTTTGTCAGAGTTCATTGCGTCGGCTCCTCTCACACCGTTGCTCAAACCGGGAAATGGGATTAGACCCATTGCCGTAGGTGCCATTTGGAGAAGATTGATCTCTAAGGTGGCTATGAGGGGTGTTGGGAAAGACATTACTAAATACCTATGCGACTTTCAGTTTGGGGTGGGAGTCCCTAGTGGTGCAGAGGCCGTTCTTCATAGCGCGAACAAGTTTTTAAGTAAGTTCCATTCTGATGGGTCATTGGCTATGCTTACTATTGATTTTTGTAATGCCTTCAACTTGGTGGATAGGAATGCCCTTCTGAATGAGGTTCGGGCCCGATGTCCATCTATTTCCTTATGGGTGAACTTTTTATATGGGCAACCGGCCAGGCTATATGTGGGGGATGACCACATTTGGTCCACCACTGGGGTTCAGCAGGGGGACCCTTTGGGACCTCTTCTTTTCTTCTTAGTTCTGCACCCACTTATTCATCTAGTCCAGAGTTCCTGTAAGCTTCTCTTTCATGCTTTGTACCTAGATGATGGTACAATTATTGGGGACTCTAAAGAGGTTGCCAAAGCTTTAGATATTATCAGGTCGGAGGGTCCCCGAGTGGGCCTTGAACTTAATATTAAGAAAACCGAAGTATTTTGGCCGTCGTGCAATGGGGTTAAGGTGCAGGATGGGGTGTTTCCCTGTGAGATTGGAAGACCGGTGCTAGGTGTGAAACTCATCGGGGTAGCCGTTAGCCGGGATGCCGGGTTCATCAGTGAACTTGCTATGAAAAGGGCTTCGTGAGCTGTGGAGTTGATGAGCTATCTCTCGCATTTGCAGGACCCTCAATGCGAACTCCTTTTGCTCCGCTCATGTATGGGAGTTGGAAAGTTGTTGTTTGGTCTCAGAACATGCCAACCTGTGTATGTAGGGGAAGCAGTTTCTGTGTTTGACAATGGCCTTCGGGGGGCGATTGAGGACATCGTGGTTTGTGGTGGTCCCTTCTTTGGAGATTTTCAATTGAGGTTGGCATCACTTCCGACTCGTTTTGGAGGTTTGGGTTTATGTTCAGCTTCAGACGTTTCTACTTATGCGTTTGTGGCCTCGACGGCCCAATCTTGGGAATTACAAGACCACATTCTTCGAGGTTGTGGTATTGATGGGTTTGACTCCGATTATGGGAGTGCGATAGATCGGTTGCACATTTCACTTCCCGATTTTGACATTAGCGGTTTCTCTAATAAAGACACCGCCTCCCCTAAAGCCCAACATGCTTTGGCGAGTGCCCTTTATAGTGGAATCATCAAGAGTTTGGAAATGAAGTTTGATTTATCGCCTCGTCAGAAAGCGGTGTTTGAGTGTCTTCGGGCTCCTCGGGCTCAAGATTTCTTAAGTGTTCTCCCTATTGAAGGATTGGGCCAACATATGTCGGCTTTGGAGTACCGGGCCATCCTGAAGTATCGGTTAATGATCTCTTTGTTTCCGGTAGATGAGCCATGCCTGGTTTGCCGTAAGGTTTGTTTGGATTCTTTTGGCGAGCATGCGGTTCACTGCAAAGAGTTGCATGGGTTTAAGTACAGGCATGATTTGGTGAGGGATGTTCTATGCGATGTTCTTAAACGAGCCGGAATTTCGGCTAAAAAGGAAGCCCCCGTAAACTTTCTTACGGATCCTCAAGAAGGAAGATCTACATTACGACCGGCCGATATACTTGTTTTTGGGTGGGTAGGGGGAAAACACGCTTGTGTCGACCTCACAGGAGTGTCCCCTCTTGTTGGGATTAGGGACACTGGATTTGTAGCAGGCCAGGCAGCATTGAAGGCGGCATCGGGCAAGGTTGCTAAACACGAGAGAGCTTGTTTGGAGAATCAACACGTGTTTATCCCCTTCGCCTTTGACACTTTTGGTTTCTTAGCTCCGGATGCCGTGGACCTTTTGAATAGGGTTCAGAAAGTTGTGTATAGTAACGTATCACCCATAAGAATCAAAACTTTGTTTTTAGTCGGATTGGGTTTGCTATCCAAAAGGGGGTTGCGGCGCAGCTTGTTGCCCGCTTACCTGCCACTTTATTGTAAATCGTTTGGATGTTTCTATGAAATATTTAGTTATTAAAAAAAAATTATATTATTTAAAAATAAAACTAATGTTTTAATAAATATATAAATCAAGTAAACCAATTTTATAAAACTAATAATAATATTTAAGTTATGTTTTCATAAATCAAAATAATTATTTTATATAATAAATCCTTATATAATATTATAATACTTACTTATTATTGATTATCGAGTTGTTGTAATCGATCTTAAATCTTTACTTAAGTGTATCCGTTACTCTCGTTCTTTTAGGATTTAACGTTCGCGTGTGACTTTTTCCGTCTTCTCATTTTTCTTAATCATCCTTTGTTCGTCTATCGAGGTGAGTACCACATTCCCCTCTTTTTACTCGTTTTCCACGTTTTGGGGACATATGCGTAAATAAATTTCTCATTATATACTTATACTTAAAACTGCAACTTTGTCTTATTTGTTAACAACTTATACCTTACTTGTTTATGTGCTTATTTGCTTTGTATGCTTTCGCATTCGGAGAGGTCCAACATAATCACAGTCTAGTATGATCATAAGCCAGTCGTTATAGCTTTTTGCTTCTCGACATCTCAGTTATACTTGCTCATTTGGTTATTTTGTTATTCGCATATGACTTGTTGCAAATACATATTTTTATTTATACTTTGAACTGGTGTGTTGCTCACTCAACCTCGTGTTGACAAACTATATTATTTTCAACGCATATGCAGGTATTCGTTTGATGTGAAGTACAAGATCACTTAAGGATTTATGCTAGAAGAAAAACTTAATAAGATATATTGTTAATTGATTGATATATGTACTTGTGTATTTGAATTTTGTATGGATAATTGTTATTTGGAAATTTATATAATAGATATCGACACATTTAATAATGCATGATAGTAACCTTGAGAGCTGTGACAATCAGTCCGCCCCGGCATTTCCGCCGTAGGTTGGGGTGTGACAGTAGTGAGAGAAAATATTCTAGAGAGAGAAAGTTTGGTGTGTGGAATGAATGAGCCGTGAACCCCCCCCCCCTTTTATAGCCGATTTTGGGTCCCATCGCGGTACGCGATGTGTCCTCTTCCTTGGCCGTCACGTATCGTGACGCCGCCATTTCCGCATGAACGCCATGTGGCCTGCCACGTGTCCTACCCTGCTGCCACGTGTCACCAGAGTGTGACACGTGTCCCAGAGTCACCGCTAACCATCGCGGTACGCGATGAACTGTGTTCTAGGCTCGTCGCGTAGCGAGATGGGTCCCTAAACACAATTTTTCACTTTTAATCCCTTGTCTTTTGTTATCTTGTCACTTCCGGGTCTAACTCTCATTGTCCAAAAATACTAAGGCAGCTCTCAAGTGGCTTGCGGCGATGCGAGCGTGCGAAGTGCAAAGTGCGCCATCAAAGTGCCACATTGCGCCTATCGCCCTTCGCCCGTGCGCGTGCGCGTCGGGTGCTTCGCACCCTCCGCTAGGACCACTGGGTGCATGCTAAGCATATAAGAATATTATTATGGAAAATCTCTTCCTTATAAAGAGCTTCCATTTCTTTACCACTTTCCATGTGGGATAGGTTTTAACTTCCTTATTTATACCCATGTGGAATGCTTCCATTTTCTTACATCTTTCAATGTGGGATGGAATTTCCTTATTCCATATTCTTAACATAAGGTAACTTTATTTATGGAATATTTTTATTTCCATTTAGAATGGTTTTATTTCCTTTATTTAAATTTTCTCATTACTTATTTTAGAGAATAATTTTGATCCTTCAACTTTACTAATTTGTCAAATTTGAACCAAAATTTTGGGGATGTAACATCCTCTCCACCTTGGAATGAATCTCGTCCTCGAGATTCGTTGTGAGTGATTTCTTACTTCTCGACTTATGATCAGATCCTATCGAATTTGTATCTTGTGATTAACTTAGAGATGTTTGGATGATTTGAATTCTTGATTTGTTGTTAACTCACATATTTGGATGATGTATTCAGTTAATAGTTCATAATATCATAAGTAACTGTAAATTGCTAAGCACAGTGGCAAGTTGTGTTTACTTATTTACCTTACCTTGTGTATTCTAAACATTTACTGATGTTAACTAGATTGTATTTTGAACTCAGTCCACCGAATCTTGATAACTTTCAAGATATCCATTCCTGTATCGTGTGATCCTTTACTTTATGATCTTGACGGATTCCTTCCATTTATCAATTGTACCTTTGAACTTTCAAGTTACGATATTTTATATCATTGTTTAATTTCTTCTCTTTATTTCATCTTTCTATAGATGATGATTAAATAACATAGTTCATTGTATTTCGAAAACTTTCAAAATTTAACTATCTCTTTTCCTTCGCATATAAGCATTGTAAAGACTATGCTAATATCTTTCTTTATATACATTAGGTATTTATACCCTTTGTCTATTACAAAACCTCTCGTTTAAACATGAGTAACAAGAGTTGAATATCTATTTCTCATGCCTTTGAGTCTTTGATATTTCTTTGATATACTCTTGTTTGTTTCTACCCCTAATTGTCAGATGTTCCTTATACTTCTTCTTTCTTACTGTCACTGGTTTTGTTATCGCTTATTGTGCTTTTGCACATTCATTTCTAAAATGTTCTTTTCTCCCATATTTGAAGCATGCAACTGCTTTCTTTCTACAGTCCTCTTCAGAATGACCGTTTTTGTTGCAGAAAATACATGTGACTGATGTATTGTTCATGTTTTGTTTTCGACATTTTCCAAGATGTCGTTTACCACAGTACTGACAAGATGGTCTTTTGAAATTAAATGTTTTCTTCTTGTTGATATTTTTCATTGTTTGACCATTGCTCTTTCTTTCCTTTTCATATTATTTTTCTCTTTAATCTCCGTATTTCTTACCATACTATTGATCTAGTATTTGGCCAATTCCATAGCCGAGGAGGTAGTTTGTGGCTTATATGTTCTTACTATATCTAATATCTCTTTGGGTAATCCAGATATGTATTGACTAACTTTTTTGTATTCTGATTTGTCTAGACGCGAAGTTGATTGGGAATTTTCAAGGAAATTAGTATTGTACTACTCTATGAGATTTGTGACATCCATCTTAGTTTGATTTCGGTTATGGGGAAAAACTGTTGTAACACAAGTTCTTTGAATGCTTCCCATTTCATTTGATACAAAGTGTTTCTGCCCTTTCTCATAATTAGAATGTTCCACCATTCTAGGGCTTCATCTTTGAATTTCAAAGATGCGCACTGATTCTTTTGAATCTCAGTACATTTACTAATAATGACGATGGACTCGATTTACTCAAGCCATCGTAAAGTTGGTATAACACCTTGGTTGCCGTAAAATTCTTTTGGTTAATAGGTTTTGAAATCCTTAAAACTACAACCTTAAGTTACTAAAGGTTTCTTGAGCTTATGACTATCAGTCTTAAGATTTTGAGTGCTTTTATCATGATGTGAAGGTTTTTGATAAGGTTGGTTTCTAACGACCTTATTTGAATGTTTAACTCTATGTATTTCTTCTTTCATCGCATCAGTAAGAGAAGTTATTGTGTCATGAATTATCTCTTGCACTTTGACTAAATATTGTTCATGAATCTCATGGTCAGGTTTTGTCATGTTCCTGTTGCTTATTTGATTGGAAACTTCATATTTATCTGCTTGACTGTTTAAGTTCGTCATTCTGTAAATAGAACTGTATCAGTATGGAAGAAACTTCTACGTGGTATGTGAATCTTAATGCTATAAGTACTAGAAATCTTTTGATTATAAAACGTCTAATAAATTTGTCATATTCTTAAAGAAATTTCTTTCTACTTAGCTTCTTCTTTTTCTCGGACCCTAACTAACTTTTCCTTGAGATTATTCGTCTTGTACTAAACATAATCCATATGTTTTGTCTTTTGTATAAGATAATATATCCATATATCTCATAATTACCATAGCATTTTTCGGATATGCTTGATAAGGTTCTATTAGAGATTTAACTACTTTGTCCTTTATAGTATGCTCTTGAAATAACAAGTACATACCTTGTGTACAGACAACCCATGAGAATTTCTTTAATTCTCTTTCTAGGTTTATTTTATGTCTCTTTTGCTAAATATTTCTTTGGTATTGACTTGGAATCACTTATCCTTTGGATTTTGTCCACCTGGACTTTTCTTTAAGATGATATTCTCTTTTCTCCATACTTGTTAAGAGAATTACTCTAAGAGTTCATGCTCTTTTATTCCTTGACATAATTTAAAGATAAGTTTAATATTTCAAAAAAAAAACACATCTTTTATTTATGTTGTAGTAGCAAGAATGCACAAAACTACTTTTGTTATACAGATTACAACTTATTGTCTATTTCTTCCAGCGAATGATTAGTTTCTTGATCTTGTTTTCTTTCTTGGTGTTTTTGCTTGTCTCTTCTTCTTTTTGTCTTTCCTCGTTTTTCATTTCTTGCTTTTCTAATTGAGTGACATTGATTTCGTAATGAAATGAATTATCTTCAATGTCATACATTTCTTCTATGGAATTCTGGTCCATATTCAAACATTCTCCTTGAGTGTGAGCAAAGTAAGGATTTTGAAATACTGGATAACTGAAATATTGTTTTTCTTGATAATTGAATCTACTTGATCCTTCTCCATGTTCCTTTGGAATTATCTGAGCTAATGGAATGTTAGAGTCAAATGAATTTGAATCTTCTGTTGTTTTCTGATTTGAATCTTCATCGCTAGATATAGGGATTGGAAGTAAAGACGTTCCAATGCATCCCTTTCCTTTACCGGATCGAGGTCGACTGGTATAACTATTGTGATCGGACATCTGCACGAGGTTAGATTTAAAGGTAGGAATGCGTTCCTATCTTTTCCATGTAGTTTACCATATCCGTAATATTTGAATATTATGTAAATACAGTCAAATATCTAATTTGCTGTTGTAATAAGATTTATAAGATTGATATTCCTATTTCCAGGAAGATACTTCAGTTGACTTTCATATGGCAAATTAGGAACTTGTCGATTGTTCTTGACTGATAAAGATTTTATAATGACTGTTATTTCTAGCCATGTATGATGGCTCATGCAGCGATTGAATGTCTAACTACTCGGCGTATGCCCAAAGTAGTTTGTATATGACATTTGTACAGATTATTCTTAGGGATATGTATACTTTGCTTATCCCTATTTATTCAACAAGTACTTAAAGCTTAGGTACTAATTAATACCTAATTTGTTGAAACCGATGGCTCTTATTCATAAAATTGATATCTATTTCTGATCAAAGCCTAGGTATGATTTAATACCTAATTCGCTAAGATCGATGGCTCTGATACCAACCTGTCACACCCCGGCTTAGGGCCTAGGCGTATAACCAATAGTTGGTACCTGTTTTTTAAATACATCAGAGTTGCGGTTTATTTTAGCGGAAGACTTTGATTATAATAAAATATTAATGTATTTGAAAACTTCTCGGATAATAAATATCCGAGTATTCGATTTATAAATCATGTTCAAATCTTGTTTACGATATTTTAATAATTTAAAACTGAGTCATCTCTACCTTGCGAGCATCTATCTTCATGAATGATTATGTTCCTTGATACCTGTGCTAATATGTTTTCCTGAAAGGTGGGGAAAAATAAGTCAGCTATATGCTGGTGAACACGTATGACTCGATAAAACATTTGAATGACATTATAATACAAATATAGTTTTCTCTACAAGCTCAGCAGAACCATTTCTACTTCTTGTCTATGTACCACTGCCCTACACACACAATTGTTCCCGAGCCACGTAGCCCTTACTGGGAGACTAGTTATGACCATTAGCCCGCGGCCACGTAGCCTTTGAATGATTAGGCTGAACGGCTATGTTTGGATCCCGACACATGTGTATTCGGTCTGAGTTGTTTTTATTCTCTACTTTGTATTATAACGTTTTAGAGATCTACGACCTCATGTAAACATTGATTTACTCGTTAAGAAAAACACCCGTTCGTCTCATTGAGTATAAATATTTTTGACTGATCAAAAAGGTTAACGTAT
Source organism: Bidens hawaiensis (assembly GCF_021521415.1). Classification (NCBI taxonomy): domain Eukaryota; kingdom Viridiplantae; phylum Streptophyta; class Magnoliopsida; order Asterales; family Asteraceae; genus Bidens; species Bidens hawaiensis. The sequence continues at coordinate 74,390 of NW_027505176.1, forward strand.
TCACCTGTGACTGTCTGATCTAAATGATATGGTGATCTCGTTTGAAACCTTGACTGTGAATGATTGATTGATTGATGATTAACCTATTATAAAATAGGTTTATATAAATACCCGGATCATCTCTTGATCCGGCTATAGACCTTTAGTCTAGTTATGATAGCTTTAAACCTTGATTGATCATTTGTTTGAATAAGATATATAGAACTGTAGTCTTTCGGTTTATTTACTAATCACATGTTAAGTTTCTTCTTCATGAAGAAACATCTATATTCTGTTTCTTCTTCAAGAATAAACATTCATTGACTGATAGTAATGAATGTAAAATCTTATGTTTCTTAATCATAAGAAACAATGTTTTTACTATATTTCTTGTGTATGAAATGCTATGTTTCTTAATTGTTAAGAAACTATATTTTGTCTATATCCTTATGAATGAATAATATGTGTTTCTTAATTATAAAGAAACACGCACTACGATACTTGGCACGAAAAACGAGGCGACATATGGTGATTATCGTGTCGTGCACATACTTCGAGATAGATTGTCGGGTTATTTTTGGATGGCACGCACTACGAGGTATCGTCGGTATATGGCACGTATTACGAGGTAACGATTGTTGGGTCGGGGCACGGAAACCGAGGTAGTGAGAGAAAATATTCTAGAGAGAGAAAGTTTGGTGTGTGGAATGAATGAGCCGTGAACCCCCCCCCCCTTATAGCCGATTTTGGGTCCCATCACGGTATGCGATGGGTCCTCTTCCTTGGCCGTCGTGTATCGCCCATCAAAGTGACACATTGCGCCCATCGCCCTTCGCCCGTGCCCTTCGCCCGAGCCCGAGCCCGTGCGCGTGCGCGTCGGGTGCTTCGCACCCTCCGCTAGGACCACTGGGTGCATGCTAGGCATATAAGAATATTATTATGGAAAATATCTTACTTATAAAGAGCTTCCATTTCTTTACCACTTTCCATGTGGGATGGGTTTTAACTTCGTTATTTATACTCATGTGAAATGCTTCCATTTTCTTACATCTTTCAATGTGGGATTTAATTTCCTTATTCCATATCCTTAACATAAGGTAACTTTATTTATGGAATATTTTTATTTCCATTTAGAATGGTTTTATTTCCTTTATTTAAATTTTCTCATTACTTATTTTAGAGAATAATTTTGATCCTTCAACTTTACTAATTTGTCAAATTTGAATCAAATTTTGGGGATGTTACACTTGGTAACGTTTTCGTCAAGTCCTCAAGTCAACAAAAGTCAAACATGTAACATTTCATAAAATAAAGTTTGTCAACACAAAGGTTAGTGAGCAATTCATAAATTTGAGCATATAAGTATATAGTAATAAAAAGCCACAAAACTTGTATACGAAACGATAAATAAAAACAACAACTTGGATAAATTGACAATCGCTAATAGAATTACGTTAGCGCCACATAGCTACAAGGAGTTGCCAAGTAGTCTAGGATTTAATAGAATATTGTTAATTGCATTACGTTAACGACACTGTGCTATAAGAGAATACCAAATAGTTCACAGATTTATGAATCAACCTTCCAAAAGCGGTAAACACATAAGCATATAAGCATGTAAGCATAGAACACTAAATCGAGCAATTATTTAAGTAAAGTATACCATCACGTTTGTGGGGTTTAAGATTCAACTAAGTAAAGCATTTAGTTTGATAAGTATGAAATGGCACCCCAAAACAAAAGATGGAAAAAGGGGTATGAAAGTACTCACATCGATTGATGAATCGAGAAATAATAAGTGATCGAAATGTTGAAAGCTTGCGAACAAAACGAACAAATCCGACTTGAAAGATAATTGAAAACGATTAAATAAAATATATTAATGAACTTGAACTTTAGTTGAAATTACATTTGAAACATTTAACGAGAAGATTCGGTTGTTAATCGGGTTACCGATTAATTTGTTAACGATTAGAGACTCGTACTTAATTGATAATTTAAAATAAAATAATATTATTAATGATAAAGATAGTAAGGATAATAATGATTTTAAAATATGTTATATATATATATATATATAAGGATATATAAGATAATAATGATAATAATAATAATAACAATAATTAATTTTAATAATACTAATAATAATAGTTATAGAATAAAAGTCCTGGTATTAATTAAAGTGCTGTTGATAAAAACAATAATAATAATAGATAATATTGATAGTAAATAATGATACCATACTCGATGTTGGTTCGATTTCTAAACGAGTTCACAAAAATAACTATAATAATATTATTGCTAATAATTAATGATAAAAATATGATTTTAAAAGATAATATTAATATGATCTTTAATAACATTAATAACAACTTTAATATTTATAATAATGATAATAATAATATTATTATCAATTAATAAATATAATAGTAAGTTATATGTAATATTACTAATAATAATCTTTATGTATTGATATTAATACTAATAGTAACAATAAATTTGTTAAATATAAAAATAATATTAAAACCGGTCTAGGATGAGACCCGAACCCGAGACCTCTAGTTCAAAAACTAACGTACAAACCAACCGAACCAAGATAACGATTTGTTCATTAAACTCATAATGAAGCCCACAATTGTTAATTTTACCTATTAGCTGTTCACGAGGTCGTCGGAGATGAAGGCTGCCGGAGACGCGGTGGGTCACCACCACTAGGCTTCCTACCCTGTCGCCAGAGCTAATACCGGCCGTCGGAGGCGCGTCGGAAAATCAAATCAGAGAAAGAGAGAGAGACGCGGGGAGAGAGAGAGAGTGAGAGAGAAGAGAGAGCAGAGAGAGGTGAAAGAGAAGAGAGAGGGAAGCGGAGAGAGAGAGAGACCGAGAGAGAGAGAGACACACACACACATTGTCACACCCCGACCAAAGGCGGCTGAACATGCCGGGGTGCAACAATTGCCCATAAGCGCATGACACTATTTAATGCGACAATATTTAACAAACTCATTTCATTTCACGTCATCGAAAATGTCACATAACCAAATATTCATAAGTCAAATACAACAAAATATAAAAAAAATATAGCAAATCAAATATTGTTCATTTTTGCTAATATCCTAACGGTATATGTGACGTTTTCTTCACCGAACTCCATAATCAACCTAGATGCAAACCTGTAACATTTCATAAAATAAAGTTTGTCAACACAAAGGTTGGTGAGCAATTCATAAGTTTGAACAATAGATATATAGTATGAAAAGCCACAAAACTAGTATACAAAACCATAAATAATAGCTATAAACTTGGAAAAATAGTTATCGCTAACAAGTTAGCGACACCCAACTATAAGGGGTTGCCAAATAGTTTAGGATTTTATAGTTATCGTTAATTGCATTACGTTAACGACACCTTGCCATGAGGGGTTGCCAAATGGTCTAAGATTTATAGTTCCACCATCCAAAAGTGATAAACACATAGGAAAATAAGCATAGAACACCAAATCGAGCAATTATTCAAGTAAAGATACAACAACGTTTGTGGTTTAAGACCCAAGTATAAAACATTTAGTTTAGATAAGATGAAATGTCACCCCCAAAATAAAAGATAGAAAACGAGGTATGAAGTTACTCACGTTCAAGTAATAAACTTGAAAGTTTGATTATTTGAAGATTTGCCGGAATGACGAGTTAACGTATGAAGACTAAAATAAAAGAAGTCTTGGATTTAGAAATGTTGCCTTGAAGATCTTTAAATAAAATAATTGTTGCAAAAAAAGGTAAACAATTTAAAGTTCGAGGTTCAAAATGTAACTATTTAAGAATTTATAATAACAACCCTTTAAAAATGTGAGTTTGCTCAAAACCAGGTTAAAGTATCTAACCTTAATATTTACTTAACCAATGTTAAGTAATAAGGTGGGAAAAATGCTAAAATGCAAGTTCCAATGGGACAAAGATACTAAAACGGGTTTTTAACGAGTGTTCGGGTTGTCAGTTCGGGTCTTGTCAAATGGTCAAACCCAAAGTCAACTTTCCAAAATATGAATTATTATGAGATAACTCATTAAAACATAATAACACTTAGCCAAGTATGTAGATCTATTGTTTTAGAACTAACAACGTACGTTAAGCGAGTGTTCGGTTTTGTCGGTCCAACTATGTTATGAGATCAAGTTGGATCCAACAATTCCAAGGACTTAAGCGAGTGTAAAACAATGTTGTAACATAAAATCCATCATTTTTATTATATCCTAAGTTTCGGTTTACAAAACGGGTCAGTTTAAATAAATAAAGTTTACAAAACGGATACGAATCGAGACTCGAAATTGACGAATGTCACAGTATCCCCTACTTTAGGAAATTTGGTCCCGAAATTAAGATGAAGACGACGATGCAAACAAATGTGGATACTTCTCTTTCATTGCGTCTTCTCGTTCCCATGTAAACTCCGCGCCACGCCGTGATTCCCATCGAACTTTTACTAACCGGATTCGACTACGCTTAGTTTTCTTCTCGTTGCGATCCATGGCCTCAACGGGTCGTTCAACCATAATCATAGACTCATCAACATGAATGTAACACCCCGGCTTTAGCGGAATACGCCCAGGAGTGACATACAGATTGCCCAAAACACATGTGGCACTATTAAGTGACGATAATATCATTAATTCATTCAAAACCCAAGTACACAAGTTGTTCAATAAAACAAATACAAAGAGGAAGGAACAAAACAAACGTCTTCTTGTTTATTATTTAAATAACCTAACTTCTAGTGACTTCATCTGTTTCATCCTCTAATAAAGGTACCTGTAACACACACATATATATATATAAAATAATCTCAACTAACTTAATAGTTGGTGAGTTCACACAGTTTAAATAATATATAAAAACCATACAATTCCATGAAAACTTGTGAAGAACACATAAGGGTTCTTTACACTAGAATCAATGGTCTATGAGTGTAAAGAATAAATGAAGGTCTTTTCCAGTTGGGATTATGCACAAACGTACTCAGATTGGAGTCCCTTTTCCACTAGAAACAATGGTCCAGAGTGCAAAGGGGGACGTATGATCATACTTATAGAAGAAATCCATGCACGTAATATTTGAGCAAGTAGCAAGTAAACACACAAGTCCATTTAACGAATTATAGTTTGTAATAATAAAATATATTTTATTGTTGATAGGATATATGTGCTACCCCCAAAATAGTTTAAAAAAAAGGTAAAAAGGGGGGTGTGAGAAACTCACATTTGCAATTGGATGATAACTTGAAATAATAACCGAAAGCGCGTTAAAGGAAATAAATGATCGAACCTTACAAACTATAATTTAAAAGGAAATACAAAATTTAAAGACTAACTATCAGGATTATAAAAGTTAAATAATATTAGTTTTAGGAATTATACATTATTTAAATATCTATTTCATTAACTTATGGCAAATGGGGATTTGAGAATTTTTAATTAGTTTAACAACAATGAATAAAGTTTATAAAAGTCATTTGATGTTTATTAATTTAAAAATGATTTGTAGATACATAATTATAACTTATTAATATAAGATTAAATAACAATATTAATAATAATTTATGATTAAACGTTTTTTTTCCAAGTAACATAATTAATTAATTTACTAATTAATTAACTTAAATGTTTTGCATGAATTCTTTTAAATAAATTATAAATATTAGTTTATGTTGAAATAAAATAAACAATAATTAATTTACTCAATTATTATTTTAAAGATATGAAGTATGTTATATCTATTATGAAATATTTTAAATAAAATAAATTTTTATAAATCATCTTATTTAAAAGAAAGTTTATAAGTTTATGATGATCAACAAATCATAAGATTTAAATAAATATATATTCATGCTTGTTCTTGCATAATAACTAGGTTTGATCCAAGATTTAGAAAAATTATAATGTTTATCTTGGGATATCAATGATCATAATGATTCTTAAAACCAAAATATAATATTTCTATGATAAAAGTAACATGATCATGAAGAACAACTTATGAACAAGTATGAACATTCAAGATAAATATCAAAACAATAGCTACAAAATGCATGAAATGGTAAAAACTTACTTGTTAGTGCTCTTAAGCTTAAGAAATAATGTATCGAGGTGTGAAAATAATGGAGGATTTGTCCTCCTTTTATAGTGAGAATATAGAGTTGTTATGTCTTATGGAATTAAAGAAATTAAATCATGTTTAATATAATTAAAACACATAAAAAAGTAGTTTAATGGGGCATTCAAAAGGTTTAACTATTTTAATAAACTTTATGTAATTAAAACATATATTAGTTTTTTTTATTAGTTAAGTACCATAATATGAAAAGATGATGATAATGATGATAATAATAATAAAAGTAGTAGTAGTTGTAGTAGTAGTTAAATAATAATTATAGTAAATTGCATGAGACATGTACATAATTATTTGATCTTGATTATGAATGTTTTAAATTTGTATGTAATACTACAAGGATGGTGAAAAGTATAATTGCATAGAAATGATCACATAAAATACATTAACGAAAATTGAGATTAATTAATAATATTATAAAAATATATAAATTTAAATAGAAATAATACCGAAAATTTAAAACGGGTCGGATTTTCGGGTTTGAAAAGTAACGAATGTTACAGGACTTACAACTTTTGGAAATTTCGTCCCGAAATTAAAATAAAAATTTGTAAAAGAAAACAACTAATATACGGAGTTGTTATAAAATTTTAACAATTTTTTTATCCATGCATAGTTAAATAATAAAAAAAATAACGCCGATATTTGAATAAACCGAAAGACGCCACAAATGGGAAATATGACAAGGACACTTATATATATGATGTACCAGCGGCGTATCCACTATGCATTTGTCCCGTTTTTCCAAAAATTATTCCAAGTTTCGAGTTATTTCACACAACCGAACTTATTATATTTTCCATGCGAGGACTTTGATAATTACGTGTCGACCCATAATTACCTTTATCGTTGTTTTAAGACATATACATTATATATATAAATAAAATTCTCATATAGAACGTTGAAAAATAAAAATTATGAATTAAAAGGATAAAAACATTACAAAACCCATTGATAGACCATTCAGGCCAAATACAACGCGAAAACACTAAGTCAAGTAAATAAAATTATCGTGTCTAAACCACGTAAACGATGTTGAAAACAAAATAAACGAAGTAATGAAATTAAAGAATGAAACACTAGAATTATAAACATCGTAACATGTAATTGGAATCGTAACATGTAATTGAAATAATGGGGTTGAGAATAACGCGATAAGTAAACGTAGCATTTAACCAACGAAATATAAACATGTAACTTGATAACGCATTGGGTTCGAGAATAGATTAGATAAACAAAACTTTTGAATATCAAAAAGTTTAACAAATGTAAATCTCGGAATAAATTTCAATGTTACTTGCGGCAACATTGAGATGAATAACAATTACATCCTACAAACATGTAAGTTTATAATAAGATGAAATGAGTGAATGAAATTTTAATATATAAAAAAAATCGGTTAAGTTTGTAAAAAGAAAATTTCCAATAGTAACATTGAATTTATCAAGGTAAACAATTGAAATCTCGAAATCAAAATAAAGCATTTGTCTCATATTGATGATATCAAGAACAAACAAATGGTTCAAATAAAACATCGCGTGAAAAAGAAGTAAACGAATAACCAACACAATTTGTGTAAAAATAACATAACATAAACTCAGCATGTACATGGGACACAGTCCTGGTTCTAAGTAAACGAATTCGTTTGCAGAGAACTGGTCACCGATAGTCAAATGTAGAAATAAAATGAAAATACGGTTTCTATTAGGTAACTATGTACACATACATGTTCATAGTCCTAATTTCCACTTAACGGTTACGTTGATCGGAAACTGGTGGTAGACCCCGAGATAAAAAACGTAAACCGATTAAAAATATGCGATTTAAGAATGATGTATGAATTTGCGTTTCGTAAAATACAAACGAAAAATTCAATGAACAATCGAATTTAAAATAAACTTTGTAATAAATCTTCTAAAGTGGTTGATATACTAACTTATTTTGGGTAGTCCAAAAATAAATAGAAAAATATATGGAGGAGAAGTTAAAGAAAAGAAGAAGAACTTGTAGCTTGCGATGTTTGTCTTCTCGAATGCAGGTTTGTTTGTGGCATGAAATTTGACGTGGGAGGTGGTGCCATGATTTGTTAGCCGAAACTCATTGGCGTTAATGAAGGGGAAAGAAAGGGAAGGGATATATCATATATTTTAATTTACGAACATCGGTTATAATCGTGGTGTTTTTATATCTCATGGTGAAATAAGATTATTCTATTTTAGTCAGGCAAAAAGTTTTTAACTAGCGCTAAAACTTGAGAATTTTATGAATTCCTTAACGTAAAAATAAATGTTTTCTTTTGGCCAGCGGCCTAGGAAAAAGATTGTCAGATAACCTGACTTGTTGAATGAAATATAGCCTCAAAAGGGCTTATGTTTTGTTTGAAACGAAAAGTTTACTTTAAATACGGTTTGAAATAATAATTACATTATTATTAGAGGTGACGATAATAATAATATTACTAATCATAATAATAATAATAAAAATATTATTGAAATAAAAAAAATAGTTTCAAAATGGCTCAAAACTTGTTTGAAACAAATATTTTACTTTAAATATTATTATATAATAGTAGTGAAGATGATACTAGTAATAATAATATTACTAATATCAATAATAATAATAATAAATATTAAAAATAATAATAATAACAATTCTAATAATAACCATATTGATAATTACTGTAATAATAATAATGATGATGACGGTGATGATACTAATAACAATAGTAGTAGTAATATTAATAATGATGGTAATATTAATAACTTTAATAATAATAATAATAATAATAGAGGTAATAATTTATTTTTAAAGAAAATCCATTTGACTGAAGGTTAAAATAACTAAGGACTTGGGATTAGGTGCGAAGTGTTAGTAAAAGAAATAAAATGTAGAAAAGTATGCAAAAGAAAATGTAGACGAGTTTGATGAGTTTTGTAAAAATCTAAGTATTGAAACCGAAAAATCGTGTAAGGTCGACAAAGGATGCGGGGTTAGGATATTACATGGCGGAAACAAGTTAGGCCTTCCAAAGTATGGCGAGTGTGCTCGGCTCACCATAATGATGGCATGCTTGAAGCATATGGTCAAGCATATGATTGAGACAAATGATTAGGTACATGTCTCGCAGATGGGTGGGTGGCGTTGAGTTTGGGTAGGTTTTAGCAATAAGTGGTAACTGAATCTACCACAGACTGAAGCATATCAACGTTTCGGGGAAGTAAAGTGGTGGAATTTACACATACGGTAGAAAGGGTGTGTTTCAGCGTGAGGCCTTTCGGTTGGGTTTAGTTTGTGTTTCCAAGAATGGTGCTGGGTTTGAATTTGAATTAACTATAGCGATGAAGGTAGGTGCGGTCAAACGTGGGGTGATCGGGATTACGGAGGCCGTTTACATGATAACTTGGATTGTCATTTCGCCAGTTGAGTGCGACAACTAGGAAAACGAGAAGGCGTGATACGAAACGTGAAGAATTTGGGTGACTTGGGACGTAAGTATGAAAACGACTAATTGATACATCAATGAAAACAACTAAAGAAAAGAAATCACATGAAACAAATTTGAAATCGAAATTGGAATTCCCATGAAACGTCATGAGTTTTCACCTTTCAATAAACGAAAACCTCATAAATTATTTAATAATCATATGGAAAAAGTATTAAACTTAACAATAAATAGTGAAATCGAATTGAAAATCGAGTGTTCATGAACCACCATTAAATTTTCGCTTATAAAACATAAGGGTAAATGAATATGTAAATAAGGTAATCGAATTGAAATTCGACCATTCATGTATCACTATGACCTTTCGAATTTTCAATTCTAAAACGTAGTATTAAATAAATAAAATAATATAGTAATCAAATCGAAATTCAACCATTTATGTATCACCATAACTTTTTGAATTTTCAATTCTAAAACATAATAGCAAAATAACAAAGGAATCGTTTGAAATTCGGTTATTACTTTGCAAACTTTTTAAAGTTTAAACCGTAAATGAGCGTATAAATAAAGAAAACGTGTCAATTTTTTTTTAAAACGTAACTATTCTCGTATCAAAATGCGTAATTAAATCAAACTGAAAGCTGGGAATTCGTGTTCAGACTTCCAGTTAAAACACATTGTAAAACATAGAGGGGTGCAACCATATTCTTTTCACAAAGAGAACATGGTCGCATTTGAAAACTTAAAGTTGTGATTCATATGGCGTTGAAAGTGGTATGCTTTGGCTTAATAGATTTCATGCTCTTTCCAAACTCTCCAGGTAAGCAACCGAGTCCCGCGTCTGATTGGGATTTATATGCATTGCTTATCCTTAGGTTTCAATAACCTTGGTGTCAAGAGTTTCGGAAAACATGCACGTCACCCTTAACTACATACCCGTCATATAGAACCATCTTTAAGAAGAATAAATATCGGAACACCACAATAAAAATCAATAATTGAAAATGTTGGAAAACTCTTTGTTTTTAGGCAAAAGCCTTGAACTTGTGTGTGCTTGTGTAATTGAAGTAATTGAATCATCAGTATAATAGTATATGCGTACATGAGGCATAAACAAATTAATAATCACCAAATAATGTGCATTGAAGAATCAAATAAGGCTCACATAATTTATAATCATGCAACCTAAACAATTAAGCAAATAAACTATAACCTACTAGAACACTACGTCTAATGTCCTATCTTATAGTCACGGCTCTGATACCAATCTGTAACACCCCGGCTTTAGCGGAATACGCCCGGGTGTGACGTACAGATTGCCCAAAACACATGTGACACTATTAAGTGACAATAATATCATTAATTCATTCAAAACCCAAGTACACAAGTTGTTCAATAAAACAAATACAAAGAGGAAGGAACAAAACAAACGTCTTCTTGTTTATTATTTAAATAACCTAACTTCTAGTAACTTCATCTGTTTCATCCTCTAATAAAGGTACCTGTAATATATATATATATATATATATATATATATATATATATAAAATAATGTCAACTAACTTAATAGTTGGTGAGTTCACACAATTTAAATAATATATAAAAACCATACAATTCCATGAAAACTTGTGAAAAACACATAAGGGTTCTTTACACTAGAATCAATGGTGCATGAGTGTAAAGAATAAGTGAAGGTCTTTTCCAATTGGGATTATGCACCAACGTACTCAGATCGGAGTTCCTTTTCCACTAGACACAATGGTCCTGAGTGCAAAGGGGGGCGTATGATCATACTTATCGAAGAAATCCATGCACGTAATATTTAAGCAAGTAGAAAGTAAACACACAAGTCCATGTAACGAATTGTAGTTTGTAATAATAAAAGAAATTGAATTGTTGATAGGATATATATGCTACCCCCAAAATAGTTAAAAAAAAGGTAAAAAGGGGTGTTTGAGAAACTCACCTTTGCAATTGGATGATAACTTGAAATAATAACCGAAAGCGCGTTTAAGGAAATAAATGATTGAACCTCAAAAACTATAATTTAAAAGGAAATATAAAATTTAAAGACTAACTATCGGGATCATAAAAGTTAAAGAATATTAGTTTTAGGAATTATGCATTATTTAAATATCTATTTCATTAACTTATGACAAATGGGGACTTGAGAATTTTTAATTAGTTTAACAATAATGAATAAAGTTTATAAAAGTCATTTGATGTTTATTAGTTTAAAAATGATTTGTAGATACATAATTATAACTTATTAATATAAGACTAAATAACAATATTAATAATAATTTATGATTAAACGTTTTTTTTTTCAAGTAACATAATTAATTAATTTACTAATTAATTAACTTAAATGTTTTGCATGAATTCTTTTAAAGAAATTCTAAATATTAGTTTATGTTGAAATAAAATAAAAAATAATTAATTTACTCAATTATTAATTTAAAGATATGAAGTATGTTATATCTATTGTGAAATATTTTAAATAAAAGAAATTTTTATAAATCATCTTATTTAAAAGAAAGTTTATAACTTTATGATGATCAACAAATCATAAGATTTAAATAAATATATATTCATACTTGTTCTTGCATAATAACTAGGTTTGATTCAAGATTTAGAAAAATTATAGTGTTTATCTTGGATATCCATGATCATAATGATTCTTAAAACCAAAATATAAGATTTCTATGATAAAAGTAACATGATCATGAAGAACAACTTATGAACAAGTATGTACATTCAAGATAAATATCAAAACAATAGCTATAAAATACATGAAGTGGTAAAAACTTACTTGTTAGTGCTCTTAAGCTTAAGAAAATAATGTATTGAGGTGTGAAAATAATGGAGGATTTGTCCTCCTTTTATAGTGAAAATATAGAGTTGTTATATCTTATGGAATTAAAAAAAAATAAATCATGTTTAATATAATTAAAACACAAATTAAAAATAGTTTAATGGGGCATTCAAAAGGTTTAACTATTTTAATAAACTTTATGTAATTAAAACATATATTAGTTTTTTTTATTAGTTAAGTACCATAATATGAAAAGATGATGATGATAATAATAATAATAATAATAATAATAATAATAATAATAATATAAAAGTAGTAGTAGTAGTAGTAGTAGTAGTAGTAGTAGTAGTAGTAGTTAAATAATAATTCTAGTAAATTGCATGGGACATGTACATAATTATTTGATCTTGATTATGAATGTTTTAAATTTGTATGTAATACTATAAGTGTGGTGAAAAGTATAATTGCATAGAAATGATCACATAAAATACATTAACGAAAATTGAGATTAATTAATAATATTATAAAAATATATAAATTTAAATAGAAACAAAACCGAAAATTTAAAATGGGTCGGATTTTCGGGTTTGAAAAGTAACGAATGTTACAATGAATTTCGTCGAGAGGTATATGGAGATTACCCTCGGCTAAGCACTTCTTAAAATTTGATACATGAAAAGTCGGATGAACACCGGCAAGTTCTTCTGATAGTTCGAGTCGATAAGCCACATTCCCAACACGTTCAAGAATTTTAAAAGGGCCAACGAAACAAGGAGCTAGTTTACCATTCTTTCCAAAACGGACTACCTCCTTCCAAGGTGAAACTTTTAGAAAGACAAGATCGTCAACATTAAATTCGATCGGTTTTCGCCGTTTGTCGGCGTAACTCTTTTGACGATTTCTAGCCGCTAAGAGATTTTTATGGATTTGATCAATGACATCGGCTGCTTCTTGGACCATTTCGGGTCCTGTGATTTGAGCTTCACCGATTTCGTTCCAACAAACCGGGGAACGACATTTACGACCGTAAAGAGCTTGAAAAGGAGCCATTTCGATGCTAGAATGATAGCTATTGTTATACGAGAACTCGATGAACGGAATGTGAGAATCCCAATTTCCACCAAAAATCAAAAAGACATGCTCGTAGAATATCCTCGAGTGTTTTAATCGTTCGTTCGGTTTGACCTTCCGTTTGAGGATGATAAGCGGTGCTAAGATCGAGTCGTGTTCCCAAAGCTCCTTGAAGAGATCGCCAAAAATGAGAGGTAAAATGGGCATGACGATCGGAGATGATAGACAATGGCAAACCATGTCGACACACGATTTCCCGAACATAGATTTGAGCAAGCTGCTCGAAAGAATACTTCTCGCGGATCGGAATGAAATGAGCGGATTTGGTTAATCGATCGATGATCACCCAAATACTATCATTGCCCTTTTGGGTGTTGGGTAATTTGGTGATAAAGTCCATAGCAATGTCTTCCCATTTCCAAAAGGGAATCGGTGGTTGCTCGAGTAGATGAAAAGGTCTTTGATGTTCGGCTTTGACTTTTGAGCAAGTAAGGCATTTAGATACAAACAACGCTACGTCCTTTTTCATACCCGGCCACCAAAAGGTAGCACGAAGATCGAAATACATCTTATCCGCACTGGGATGAACGGAATAATGCGAATTGTGAGCTTCGTCGAGAATACATGTACGAAGGTCATCGCGATCGGGAATCCACAAACGATTGAGAAAGTACAAAAGACCATCGGGTTTGGTTTCGAGTTGAAGTTCGGCTCCACATGGCATTTCGTCGTACATGTTACCTTATTCGACGAAGGTACGCTGAGCTTGAAAGATACGAATTTGAAGATCGGTTTGAACAATGACGCTCAGGAGTAGAACGGATTTAACATTAATCTTTCGACTTAGGGCGTCGGCAGGAACATTTGCTTTACCGGGGTGGTAGCGAATCTCGCAATCGTAACCACTAAGTAATTCGGCCCATCTTCGTTATCTCATGCTGAGATCTTTTTGGTCAAAAATGTGTTGAAGGCTTTTATGATCGGTAAAAACCACACATTTTGTTCCATAAAGGTAATGTCTCCAGATTTTAAGAGCGAAAACGATGCCACCAAGTTCGAGATTGTGAGTCGTATAGTTCTTTTCATTGACCTTAAGTTGCCTTGATGCGTATGCGACGACTTGACCTCGTCGCATGGGAAGGGTTAGAACGGGAGCATTGCAAAGCATGTCCTTGAGAGTACAAAAGGCTTCCTCTTGCTTCGAACCCCAATCGAAGGGTTGTCCCTTATGGGTGAGAGAGGTAAGAGGCAAAGAGATCTTAGAAAAGTTTCGAAAGAAACGCCGATAATATCCGGCCAAACCAAGAAAGGATCGAATTTCCGTGGGAGTCGTTGGAGTTTTCCAATTCTTAACGGCCTCAATTTTTGCGGGATCAACATGAATACCTTTGTCGTTTACGATATGTCCCAAAAATTGAACTTCCTCGAGCCAAAATTCACATTTGGAGAATTTGGCATAGAGTTGTTCGTTTCTAAGGAGCTCAATAATGGAACGCAAATGATGTTCATGTTCGGCTTTGGATTTGGAAAAGATGAGGATGTCATCAATAAAGACAATAACGAATTTATCAAGGAATGGTTTGCAAACGCGGTTCATGAGGTTCATAAACACCGCGGGTGCATTTGTTAACCCGAAGGGCATAACCAAAAATTCAAAATGTCCATATCGAGTACGGAAAGCGGTTTCAGGAATGTCTTCTTCGCGAACACACAATTGATGATAACCTGATCGAAGATCAATTTTGGAGAAACAAGTTGCGCCTTGAAGTTGGTCGAATAAGTCATCGATACGTGGCAAATGATAACGATTTTTAATAGTAAGCTTGTTAAGTTCACAATAATCAATGCACATTCGAAACCAACCATCATTCTTTTTCACGAAGAGAACAAGAGCACCCCAAGGAGAAGAGCTTGGACGAATGACGCCTTTATCGGAAAGTTCTTCGAGTTAGTTTGATAGTTCTTGCATTTCCGAAGGGGCTAGACGATAAGGAGCCTTGGCCACGGGCATCGCGCCGGGCACAAGATCGATTTGGAATTCAATCGGACGAACGGGAGGAAGACCGGTGACATCATCAGGAAAGACATCAAGGAAATCACGAACAACAGGAATATCTTGGATTTTATTTTTCTTTTTTTCCTTTGTCACCGAGAGAGCCAAAAACGGAACGTAATTTTGGCGTAAGTACTTTTGCGATTGAGCACACGACATGAGATTTATCCTTCGAGACGTTGTGTTTCCAAAGACCTTAAGAACCTTGCCGTTGACGAGCGGTATGCGAATGAATTTATCAAAACAACGACTTCGGCACGGTGCAAAGATAACCAATCCATGCCTACTATGACATCGAAACTACCCATTTGCATCGGGATGAGATCAATGGAGAATTTATGCTTAGAAAGGCTGAGTGAACAGTCACGGATGACGGAATTGATGGTAATAGAATTGCCATTGGCGACTTCAACAGAGAACGGCCGGGAAAGCTTAGTTCGAGGCATAGAAAGTTTCGACTCAAATTTCAAAAAAATATAACTTCTATCAGCACCGGTATCAAATAAAATAGAAGCCAAATGATAGTTCACCAAAAATATACCATTCACGACATCGTTTGCCACTTGAGCTTGATTTGCATTCATCATAAAAGCTCGCCCTTGGTTTCCATGGTTGACTTGTGGTGCTTGTGGTGGAGGTGGAGGTGGTGCTTGGATGGGTTGGATGAGTGGTGCATTGAGTTGGGGAAGTTGAGGTTGGTAGGTTTGAACTTGGTAGGCTTGGGTTTGGTAGTAAGGTATGGTCACAGTTTGGACTTGGTTAGCAAAGGTTAAACGTGGGCAATTGTTGCGGAAATGGTTGGGATCACCACAATTAAAGCAAGCTTAGGGTTGTTAGGGTTGGTTTGGTGGGTAGGGTGCATATCGGTTTTGGGAATTTTGGGGAAAAGTTCTTGCTTGGTTGGGTTGGTTAGTTTGGGTTCGTTGGGTGGATCGGCATGTGGTGTGGAGATGGCCAAATCGGTTACAAATGGTACAATGGCGACAAGGCGAGTTTGGTGGATGGTGAAGTTGGCAAGTGTTACATAGCGGGGAGTTTCCAACATAAGGTTTTAAGTTTTGAGGAAGGGTTTGGGTTTGTTGTTGTGGTTGAGGTTGGGTGACGGCATAGTTTCGGTAGTTGGTTTTGGGTTTCTTTTTGTTGTTGTTGTTGTGTCGGGAAGAGTTTGAGTAGTTAATGGCTTGTGGTGCGGGTTCAACCTTGGCTTGCGGTGCGGGCTTGGGCTTAGCTTTCTCACTTGATTTCTTGAGGGTTAGGGTACCTTCCTTCACATGACTTTCCGATAGCGCACCGGCAAAAGTGATGGCTTCCTCAAGGTTCGCGGGTTTGCTACTCATGACTGAGTCCCGGATTTGCATTGGTAGACCCCCAATGTATTTGTCAAGTTGACGTTCTGCTGGGGTAACCAAGTGAGGTACGAGAATGCTCAGCTCGTGGAAACGGAGAGAGTAAGCGGTGTTATCACTACTTTCTTTCTTTAAGTTCCAAAATTCTTCCTCAAGATTTTGGAGCTCGTGTTTGGGACAAAATTTCTTCATCATAAGTGCCTTGAGTTCGGCCCATGGAAGAGCCATGGCCACATCCGAACCTTGGAGGTTCATAACACTACCCCACCATGTTAGGGCGGTTTTCCTAACCATGCTTGAAGCGAAGTTTGTCTTTTTCGCTTCGGGGCAGTCGCTATGTAAAAACACATTCTCAACATATTCGAACCATTGCAACAAGGTAGTTACACTGTTGGTTCCAAAGAATTCGGACGGGTTGGCACTAGTAAATGTTTAAGCAGGTAGGATGTGGGTTTAGGTTCAACGGGTGCGGGTTGGGCGGCTTGGATTTGGGTCATAAGTTCGGGAATCACAACGGCCATTTGTTTGGCGACGAGAGCGGCCATGCGTCGGGTGGAGTTCTTGCACGGTTGGTGTCTTAGCGGAGACATTCTAAAAATCATAAAGAAAATGGGATAAGTTTTGGGTAAAAGGAAATGAATATAAAGGTATATAAAATAAAATAAGATTTCGATTTTTGATTTGTGAATCCTAGAGTTAGTATGGAGAAGATGTTAGTATTAGATATGATATAAAACTTTGTTTATAAATAACAAAACCGTAAACAAAACGTAAATGATTTTGAGATGGTTAAAGCTTGAAAATTTGAGATTTTGAGGTTTATAGAGTCGGAAAAACCGTGCATGAAATCACCATGACTCGGTATTCCAACACTAAAAAAAAGTTTTATAAAACACCACGTTGGAGTCTAAACATGTGCACGTAACCACCGCGACTTTTTCATATTTTAGACTCAAATAACAATGATAACACAATAAATCTAGATACAACGTCATGCCAAAACACTAGTCCAAGAAATCACCGTAGTTCTATTATTTTAACACCAAAAATTAGGATGGCGACCGGAACGCTCGCATTCGACTACTTTAAGTATTGACATTTATAACACGGTTTATGGCCTAGAAAACGAGCACTATAACTCAACCATCCCAGGTAAGTAAATCACCTTCGATCCTTGGAATCTTTTTGTCAAATGGTCATTTTGTAATGTCTCATTTTCTATGATGGCTACAAACCCGATATAAACGCAACCTTTAAGGGATTTGAAACAACGGGATCCAAGTTAGTCTTGTAATCCATAAAACACAATGAAAATCTACTTTTTGCGTTTTAAGGTAAGGATACCTTGGAAATACTATGAAAGTGTGTGTATGTGAACATTTAGGATATTGGTGAATTTCAACCTAGATGCAAACCTGTAACATTTCATAAAATAAAGTTTGTCAACACAAAGGTTGGTGAGCAATTCATAAGTTTGAACAATAGATATATAGTATGAAAAGCCACAAAACTAGTATACAAAACCATAAATAATAGCTATAAACTTGGAAAAATAGTTATCGCTAACAAGTTAGCGACACCCAACTATAAGGGGTTGCCAAATAGTTTAGGATTATATAGTTATCGTTAATTGCATTACGTTAACGACACCTTGCCATGAGGGGTTACCAAATGGTCTAGGATTTATAGCTCCACCATCCGAAAGCGAAAAACACATAGGCAAATAAGCATAGAACACCAAATCGAGCAATTATTCAAGTAAAGTATACAACAACATTTGTGGTTTAAGACCCAAGTATAAAACATTTAGTTTAGATAAGATGAAACGTCACCCCCAAAATAAAAGATAGAAAACGGGGTATGAAGTTACTCACGTTCAAGTAATAAACTTGAAAGTTTGATTATTTGAAGATTTGCCGGAATGACGAGTTAACGTATGAAGCCTAAAATAAAAGAAGTCTTGGATTTAGAAAGGTTGCCTTGAAGATCTTTAAATAAAATAATTGTTGCAAAAAAAGGTAAACAATTTAAAGTTCGAGGTTTAAAATGTAACTATTTAAGAATTTATAATAACAACCCTTTAAAAATGTGAGTTTGCTCAAAACCGGGTTAAAGTATCTAACCTTAATATTTACTTAACCAATGTTAACTAATAAGGTGGGAAAAATGCTAAAATGCAAGTTCCAATGGGACAAAGATACTAAAACGGGTTTTTAACGAGTGTTCGGGTTGTCAGTTCGGGTCTTGTCAAATGGTCAAACCCAAAGTCAACTTTCCAAAATATGAATTATTATGAGATAACTCATTAAAACATAATAACACTTAGCCAAGTTTGTAGATCTATTGTTTTAGAACTAACAACGTACATTAAGCGAGTGTTCGGTTTTGTCGGTCCAACTATGTTATGAGATCAAGTTGGATACAACAATTCCAAGTACTTAAGAAAATACTTAAAATCAGTTTGTAAACTATTTTTAAAGAAATATACAAATCTTGATAGCTAAAAATACACTTGTGTGTCTTAAGCGAGTAAAAATCGGATTGGTTCGGTTTCCATCTCACAATATGTTCCTTGATGGTCTCCATATGCACAAATATCATAGATCTTGTATAATAATTTATAAATGAGAAATATTTAAGTTTTACAACTAAAAAGTTAACAACAAGTCTTTTAAGCAAAAGTTTCGGTTTGGTTCGGTTTCCATCTCCCAACGAGTTCATAGATGGATTCCACATGCTTAATATCAAAGAACTTGTAAAAATGATTTTAGAAACTCAAATCTAACATTAAACATGTTTAAACAACTATTTTTAACAAAACTAGTAAGCAAAAGTTCGGTTTCCGGTTTAGAGCTATATACGGTTAAACCGTAGCATAGACTCTTAGAACCCACACCATGGAACTTGTAAATAAACTAAAATGAGCAGAATTTAGTCATAAATAATATGTTCAAACAAGTTGTGTGTGTGTGTGTGTGTATCAAGAACACGAAGTCCTCCATAAAGCCTTGCCTTACGAGGTCGAGACTCAACCGATCGGAACCGGAGAAGCAACTACCAAAGGAAACAAGGGGTGTGTATTATATATATGTTGTTCCACCATAAACAAGTATTAATAAGACTACATAAGCTAATTAGAAAGAAAGATTTAACTCAGTTTGACTTTTGGAAGTCAAACACTCAAGAACACTAAGAAAACAACCTTAAGATCTTTGTATTTGGGAGAGAAAATGAAGATGTATCAGGTGTAAATGAGGGGGAAAGAGTTTGTGTATATAGAGTAATGTTGGTGGTCAAATATGGGTGTTAAACACAAGAAATTGCATGCAAAAAGGAGTCAAAACGAGCACAAACAAATAAACGGGCTGCTGATCTACAGCCCGTCACGCTACGCGACCAGAATAGGGATCCCCCATCGTGCGGCGCGACGGGGTGGATTTCCTGATTTTTCAATATTTTCAAAAATGGCAGTTTTGGTCCCCGAAGTTCGTTTTTAAGTGATTTTTAAGTGTTTTAAAGACCGAAATGAATGTTTCAAGACCCAGCAAGTGTAAAACAATATTGTAACATAAAATCCATCATTTTTATTATATCCAAAGTTTCGGTTTACAAAACGGGTCGGTTTAAATAAATAAAGTTTGCAAAACGGATACGAATCGAGACCCGAAATTGACGAATGTCATACACAGCGGTACACCGGTGGTCGGTTTTCCGGTCACCCGAAAAACGAGTAGCGAGGGGGAGGGGGATTCCGGAGCAGGGGCTCGCCAGAGGTACAGAGAGAGGGAAGGATAGTGTGGTGACGGTGCGTCGGAGGTGGTGGCCGGAGGTGGGGTTAGCCGAAGGTCGGGAGGGAGTAGGGTGGCCGGCGCCGCCGGTGGCCGGAAAACGGCGCCGGAGGCCTAGAGGAAGAAAATGGGGGGGGGGGGGTAGTATGTTTAAGTTAGAGTTAGGGTTTTTGTTATAATATATATATATATATATATATATATATATATATATATATACATATTTACATAAAGGCCCCTCAAAGTTCTAAATATTATACTAAAGGGTATTAAACTTAGGAAAAGTTAATATAGGTTTGAAAAATGGCAAGAATTACCCTTTACAATTTATAACTAATTTTTATGTTAAATGAACAACGATTAGTACACGCCTACATGACGGGTTTTGATGAACTAAGTATGTGAAAAAATTAAGGATCGACTTAAATGATTAATAAAATTACCAGGTCGGGTTTACAATACAATACGGGTATGAAGTTACTTAAAATAAAACGCAAAAGAAAATCCAAAACCCGAATTTGACGAATGTCACATAAACCTCTCAGAGGAACTGGTTGAGGGTAGGATTTTGGAGAAGTAAAATTATAAGTTAACGATTTTTATGGAGAAATGAACACTTTAGGGCGTGTATTTACCTTATTCTGGTCACACACAATAATGGTATTTTCTTCCCATATATATAGTATTATTATTATTATTATTATTATTATTATTATTATTATTATTATTATTTACTGTTAAACTTTGATTTCCTTATATTGCCCCATACATATTAGAGCTGAGGGTCTCTCTGGAAGCCACCTCTTTATCTCTTTGGATAGAGGTACGGTGTGTCTACATCCCACCATCCCCAGACCCTACTTATAGCCTTGTTGTTGGTGGGACTTCACTGGGTATGATTGATTGATTGATTGAAGTTTTGGGATGTTACAACTCCAAGTGGATAGCATGTCTTATAATATAAATTCGTACTTCACGCAAATGTTATACACATGCAAATAATGGCATTGACATACTAATATCACCATGTTTATTCGTTTTTGGGCAGTAAACACCAAAGTGAACTTATGGAAATCATACGAACTCACCTTTGCGCCTGGAACTCTTTAATGTCATGTTTCGTCGTTAGCAAGGGCGTCTCGAAGAATTGTTAAAAAAATTTGGGCTGAAGGTGAAAAGTAAAAATTAAAAATTGAGCCTTAAGTAAAAGGTTTTTTTTTGTTAGGTTTAAACTTTAAATAGGCTTACTTGATTATGATTTGGGTTGTGTAAAAAACTTTTTTTTATAAAAATATGACAAAACATGTCTCAAATGAGACTAGAACCCACAACCTTTTAGTTGGGAGTCAAACCCATTTGCCACTAGATTATGCTAGTGGTTGTGTAATAAAGTTTAAACATTAAATATACATATTGTTTCTCATAAATATATATACATATTATTTACAAAAAATCGGGCCTACAGGATATCGGGCCGGGTCTATCGACCACCCTGCCTTCCTTGAGAGGTGCCTTCGTCAGTAAATCATCGATAACATTCCTCAAAAACTCGTCGACAAATAAATTAATCAGGGCCATACTATCAACATAGATACTTAATGACAACGACTTTCACCGAATGATTGTCATAGGATGTCTCTGTTGGTAATACTCATTTGTTTAGTAGCGTATACCACACATGACTTGCACATGTGTAGTCTACACATAAACGAAATTTGTTAATGTTTATTAGAGTTTAAAAATAGATGATTTAATATTCATTTTCCTATATTTTAAATGTTAAAAAATTATAATTTATTATAGGGAAAATGTCATAGAATAGTAACCAAGTTTCAAAAGTGTTTCATTTAGGTCCAGATATTTAATTACTACACGGGTCATGCGTAGTAATTAGTTATAGAGCCTAGCCGAACCAATTCAGAATGGAGTTCAATTCGAGTTCGAGCTCGGCTTAGCTCGGCTTAGCTCGTTTACAGCATGTTAGTGTTGTCACCTGCCACATCGTACGGGCACCCCCACTAGTTATATATAATATGTAACGTACAACTAATGATTTTTTTATGATTTAAAATAGTGTTATGTAATGTAATCTTATTATGTGATATATTGCTTTAACTTCATATCTTTTGCATTAAATTCGATATCACGGTATAAGAAAGGGAGCCTCTTGCTTGATCAAAAATTCATCTGATTCATAAGGTACTTTAACCCCGACCTTCATCTAAAACTAGGCGCTCTGTTTTCTTTTCAACAATCGCATATTCTTCTCCTTTCCATTTTTTTTCATCCTTCCAAGCTCCGATTTGGTAAAAAAAATCCTTGAAAATCATCCTTGATTTAGCATCAATAGCTTTCTACAATCAGCCGAAGATCGATTCTAATGGCACCGAAGACAAATCATGGAAAGAATTTTTTAAACTCCTACACATTTAATGGGACTGATATAACCATAAAAAGTACGTATGTCATCCCGTCTCTAGATCAGTGCTTTTATATAACTTTAGGTATATTTGCTAGCTTTTATGTATATAAGTTTGTACATATCCGATCCTTGATGTTTTGGATTTGTTTTGATTGCCACGGATCAATGGCAAAAGAACGGAAAGTTTGACGTGGCGATTGTAGTGTTTTTGTTTGTTTGTGTAGTAAATTAGAAACCTAATTGCTTGTTTTACAGGAGGCGATTGCGTGTTGATCAGGCCTACAAAGCCTCATGAGACATCCTACATTGCTAGAGTAGAGGAACTCGAATTAAAAAAGAATCAAGAACTTATGGTTAAGGTAAGATGGTATTATCGACCGGAGGATGCCCAAGGAGGCAGAAAGTCCTTCCATGGAGAAAGGGAGGTGTTTTTTAGCAATCATTATACTACGCTAAGTGTAGACACCATTGAAGGAAGGTGTGTAGTTCACACCTTCCGAAAATATATAAAGCTTGAATATTTGGACGATTTCGAGTATTTCTGTCGGTACAAGTACGACGCTAGTGACCGCTCGACCACTGCGGGAGAACGTTTCTCACCAAAAAACGTGGTTGTGTGAGTACTCTTTTCATTTCATTCTATTATCAATTAACTATTATATTCACCTTATTTTGGATATTATGAGATTTAAATTGAGCTAAATTGTTTCATACTTTTATGATATATGAAGGTATTGTGAGTGTGGCATGCCCTACAATCCTGATATTGCTATGGTACAGTGTGATGGATGCCTAGAATGGTATGTATATATCATATTCAACTTTATTAATCGATTGTTTTGGATATATATTGCCCATGTATATTAACTAAATTAAGACTTAACTTTATTCTTAGTTTAACCAGTTTGAACACCATTAGTTTTGTTAAAAACTGAAGATTAGTTAAGCATGAGAAATCAGTGTATGGTTTGAAAAATTATGTCCTATTTATATGATTTTATTTTTATTTATTGATTCAAAAAAGTCAGACAAAGATTAAACACAAGGAAGATACATGTGGAAAAACCTGTAATTTTATTCGATTTTTTTGTAGGTACCATCTATCATGCTTAGACTTGGAACTTAAAGATGTTGAAGAACACGAGAAGTTTTCTTGCTTTAAGTGTCGATGATGTACAATGATGTTCTTATAAGGCTAAACAACTATTGTAAATTTTAATATGTTTATGATGCTGATGATTTTGTATTTTCCTTTTAAGTTCTTATGTCTATTACAACTCATATATATGATGCACAATCCTCCTTTTATAAAGTCATAAGATTTCATGTAACCCCTTTATGAAGTCATAAGACTTCATACAATCCTACTTTTTGAAGTCATATAAGACTTCATACAACTCCTTTGTGAAGCAAGAAGACTTCGTACAACTCCTTTGTGAAGCAAGAAGACTTCATACAGCTCTTTTATAAAGTCAAAAGACTTCATACAATTTACTCACCCCCACTTGCTATTTGTAATGTTATATAGTCAATCATAAGTAAACATAAGTGCATCATATTAATTACTACAAGGGCCAAACGTAGTAACATTCATATCTCCACTAACTAACATTGCAAATAAACAAGTTTTTTTAAAAGATTTAAACATGTTTCCTCATTATTCAATATCCTTAACCAAATAGTTTATAATGACTTTAAAGTATAAATTTATTGCGAAAATATCGTCCCAATTTTTTTCTTCAACAATATATGTGCATATATAACTTTTATCAACTAAACTCCAACCCATACTAATTATAATAAATAAATTCTTTAGTTAAATAAAATATATAGATAAACTATCTTATTATAAGTTCATAATTGTGATTTGTGACATTTTAACGAGGATGTATGCTCATGTCCGATTTCGAGCACTTGATCTTTCACCTTGCGGTTCCACACTAAAAGATTCACCTAAGAGTTTAAGTCGTCAACTACAACACCAACAATCTCATTGTTTCCGTACGAGCCGATGCTGCAACCGATCAATCCTTTTGTGGTTGTTTACCTATAAACACACACAACACACATCTAAACATTAGCATAAGCTAAGTAAGCTAACTACTTAATCCTATATTCAAAACTCGCATGAAAAAACCGTGTATTAGCCGCCGTAGTGCCAGTGGCGGCCCAATGTTTTCAGAAGCCTCAAACCAACTATCAAATTGGGGCCTTTTGAAAAAAGTTCATATAAACACTCCTTCTTTACCTGTGCTCGGGACCGAAGCTGATGAAGTTACAAAATTTTGTCTGAAGCTATATCATGTGTTTATAAAAAAACATGTTTACATAAATATTACCTTTCTAGCTTTATTGATTCCAACATATTATATATTGGGAAAATATAGGGCAAATTTGTAGTGTAAAAATTGGTTATAAAATAATAAACTAATAAGTAAACTAACCTCAAATCCAGTGATATCTTAATTGGGAAAATCCAAATCGAAGTGCAAATCCAAAATTCAAAAGAACACTGACTGGTATAAAGTATAAACACTTTACAATTAGCAAACACGAATAAAAAAATGCAAAATTCAAATTGCAATGGACAATTCCAAAAATACCAAAACACGCTACACATAATATAGTTCGCAAATTGCAAGAGCAAGGAATACACTCTCAGTCTGTGAAAGGATGAAGAATTGGCCATTTCCAAAATTAATGATTGGAATTCTAAAGACGTTAGAGAAATTTTCGTATAACCATGTGCCACGTAAATTGATTGATTGTGCCAATTTTTACTACTTGAAGTGTCTTCAGTTTAATTAACAATGCTAACCTATTAATGTTCTCCCTCCAAATAAATAACTTTTCAATTCAAATTTAATTATTAGTTTTAGTATTGATTTATAATCAATTATTCTCCATTAATGTATTTGAATGTTATTATCTTTTCCATGTATATTGGGTTCCTATTCTTTATATATACTGTGCAATAGTTAATAACATGCTTTTGGTTTAACACATTTATATGGCATAATTTATAACTATCTGCAAACTATTAATTAACCATGGATATATATTAATTTTGCTCTAAAAATATGGGGGCCTTACTAAATATGTGGCCTCAAGCCTTTGCTTGGGTCAACAAAGCAATAGGGCCGGCACTGCGTAGTGCCGACCGACGTAAGATACGTTGTAACTGGTGTAGGCACGCCAGTCTCATGTATGGACCCCATTCTTCCTGTTTTTCAGCTTTTCAACTTAATCGTTCAATCTCGAACCTTCCGTACCTAATTCTAATCGACATAGCCAGCACATATAGAGTTAAACTCATATAATACATCACAAGCTCAACATGATTAGGACTTAGAAACAACTTGTGATTAATCATCAATGACCCAATTAAACAATACAAACAGGTCACTTATTAATCAACAGTTTACAACTACCATGAAATCTTATTACCGTGTGTTATACCAATCAAACGACACTATATTTTTTTTAGAATATATCATTTGGTTTATAATCACCAATAAGAAACCTCATCTAGCTACTTTTATCATTATTAATTTTATGCAACGTTGCTATATATATATATATATATATCTTTAACTAGTAACCAACATAAACATAAATATATGCATATTCTACTTAGTGCAACTAATACGTTTATTAAGGCTTTTCATAAAACTTGCTACAAACACATAAAGATACGTTCCAACATTAAAATTACGCTACAACATTACTTGTCAGAATGATATTTACAATTAAAAGTCCAAGTACAACTTGTATACTTATAGGGTGTAAGATTTACTTACCTTTGCATATATGAATCTTCTTATTTGTCACATGCATTGTTTCGTTGATTTCCAAGCTTAACTCCCCTAGCTTACTGAAAATCAACTTACACTCATTAGGATACGTCACAACAATCTATTAAAGTCAATTATTGAACCACATATCATAATCCAACACTATAAATTCAATATAGTCAAGCATTCACAATCCAATGCGTTTGACCCGTTAATTAAATTACTTGCATTGCTCTATATGTAAGAACTTTAGACTCTTTTCTCAAACTCTATTAAGTGTAATTTATTCATAAATTTCTATATTTTATGTCTAAACAAAGCGGGTCCAATATCCATTCCTAAAAGGTTATTAGACTTCAATTTCAATGTTGCACTCTTTGTGCAGCATCTGTTTGTGACAACTTTTGACATCTATAGCATTTTATTCAGCTATTCATGTTCAAAGATAGATCCTAGTAGACTCGAAGGGATATCCGACCATATATGGCACGTCTCCCCAGATTTTTCTATATACACAGTTTTTAAAGAACATGACATATTCATAAATAACTCCGATTAGCATGCTGTGTATTCCAACTAGCTAATTTAATCTACTGTTTTGACTCACTTTCAATCCGAACTAACTTCTTATGTTCAAAGATGAAACATAGCATGTCAGAAGGGCTTTTCAAGCGCATATTTCATGATTTTTCTCTGATTTTTTACGAACTTAATAAAACAATGACAACAACTATATTTATTATTTCAATCAACTTTTGTGCTGGTTTTCGGTAGAGGCATTATAACAAACACTTGGCGTGCACACACAAAGACCTTAATTCACATAGTTTATCTTGTTATCCTATTATCCGGTCATATAATTCAAATCACATCATAATCAAATCAGCATTTAGCAACAAATCCAACGATTATAATACAAGGAGCCCTACTTGTTCGCATAGTTCTTCATAAATTCATATTGTAACGCAAACATGCATTTCTGTATCACCAACATTAGGGGGACTTTACAAGAATTCAAGATAATATAATCGTTAGGGAAACATAACTAACTTATTCTAACAAGGATCTTAAGATTCCATCATCATTCAACTCAAAACAAATTTGAATTTCAAGAGTTAGAAGATGTTAATGTTCAAAGAACGATAACAAGAGAAGAGGGAGAAACAGAGAAAAAGAAGATTTTATTATTTTCATATTTAAAAACACAAAGACAAACTATATTTATATACACTATAAACGACCGTATATGTATGTATATATACGCCTTTATAAGAACACATACACGGGCGTATATGTACATATATATACGCCCCCCCCCCCCCTTCAAGTTGGAGGTTGAGAAAACCCCAACTTGCATAATAGCTCACGGAAATTGTGGTCCTGGGAGACATTTCGTAAAAATGTCAGCAAGCTAATCCTTCGAGTTAGTATGCACCAAAGTGTGAGACCTTCTTGGAGCTTTTTGATGCATGTGTGCGTGTGCTTAAAATATAAGAGATTAGAGATTTAGCTTTCGCACAAGATCGTGTTTTAAATTTATAAAAGTGATTTCTGCTAAGACTAAACACACACAAAATAGGCAAGTGTCCCTATCGTATATGTAGAATAGTATTGGTAAGAACCAAGTATCGATCCGTGGACACAAATGTTTATAATAATGAATCTTTGTTTTAGTTTAATCGGAGAGTTTTAATCATTTAGAGTTTGATTTTTAAACTTTTATAAAATAGAAATATATAATATATGTATATATAGGTGACAAGAAGAGAAATTATAATTGAGTAATTCAATTATATGAAGGTTTACCATCTAATATAAAGAATCCACTGCATTATTCCTTGATGATTAATAGTTAAACATGTGATAAACTTGCCCTAATAATATATGATAGACTATGTTCATAGTTTTTGAGTGAACATATTCTATGACATAATGGTAAATAGTATGCATATTTTCAAGTCCATCCTATGCTTAATAGCATACTACCCCGAGAATGTCAATTTAAATAGACAAGCAGTTGGTAAAGTAGAATGATTAAGACTAACTTCGATTTCTCAAATACCAAACCTAACAACTTTGAGTGGTTGTAGTTAACTCATACAACCTCCCATTGGTTGATTAGATTATGTTATAATTACACA
This sequence comes from Bidens hawaiensis, assembly GCF_021521415.1. Taxonomy (NCBI): domain Eukaryota; kingdom Viridiplantae; phylum Streptophyta; class Magnoliopsida; order Asterales; family Asteraceae; genus Bidens; species Bidens hawaiensis. The sequence goes on from NW_027505176.1 coordinate 103,396, forward strand.
TTCCATTAACATATGATTTCTTTAACTAGCATGATAACCTAAACAATTGTGTTCACAATGTTATTTCAGAATTATCAAAACTAGAGAAATAGATCATAACTTATATCTCGTCATTTCTAAGTACAACATAAGGATCCATGTTTTTTCTTAAATAAAGTATCAAAGTATTCTTTTTACCATTTCTAGTTTCCAAGAACATGAATTACTATGAATGATTATAAACCATCAACCATGATGTATTGGATTCAAGTGATAAAACATTTCTTCATCAATGGATAATTGCAAAATAACCATGTACTTTACCAAACTAAACCACATGTTTCATATAATCATCAAGTAAAACAAATCTTCTTCATAGATTATACATGGTAATAGGAGTTTAGCTAATAATGAGCATTGTTATGAACATAAGAGGTGATGATAACAAACACATGCTTAAACTTAGAACAATCTAACCAAATGTGGATGAGTCTCCTCTCTTAATGATGGATTATGATGGTGTTGATGATGATGGATGATGATGATAACCTCCAAGCCTTCACACTCCTCACAAGATCTTCAATATGAGTGTAATGTGGGTGTTTTATAAGTGAAAACCGTTTAGAATTCTTTTTCAAGCACACGTCTCAAATGCCACAAGAGCCTCTATTTATAGGCTGTCTGGAGGAAGGAGCACGGCCCCGTGCTTAACTAAGCACGGCCCCGTGTCTACGTGTCCTAGTTGCATATTGTCAGATCGTACATGATGACTCACCACGTGGGTGTGCTTTCAGAGGCACGCCCCCGTGATTTTATTGGCATGTGCTTCAATTCTTTTTGTCTTTATCTGGAGGTGACCACGGCCCCGTGGCCAATGGGGCACGACCCCATGCTTTTGTTGACATGTGCTTAAATTCTTGTAGATTTTTGTCTTTTCTTATGTTAGGGCGTGTTTCTTGAGGCATGGGGGCGTGTTTCTTGTTTTTCTTGTGTTTTCTTCCGTTTTTCTTTGTCTTTTCGCTTGTTTCTTCATTTGAGGCTTGGATTTACTTGAAATTACATTTTATTAATATAAACAGTCTTCCGTGCTATATTATTTTTTAGAAGATGCAGTTTTTAAAGATTATTTGATGCTTAAAAGATGTATAATTTTATATACATCAAATATCCCCACACTTGAACCTTGCTTGTCCTCAAGCAAGCTACTTATAAATATTCTCTAAAATATATAAAATGGATGATTTGTTTTCATGAGTTTCCGCTTATGCAAAATGTCACGTTCTCACAATGTTCACTCACACTCGTTTTATATATCTGATCATTCACGTGATGTATGTATGTGAACATTCTTAGTCAAAATGCAACTTGTGAAAAATAAGCTTGTAACAATTTCAAATCTCCACCTTTGTGAAAGGTTGCATAGATTAGAAGGTAATATGGGTTGGTTTTGTTTGAGTAAGGATTTGGTTTTTGGTTCAAGGGTTTAGGTTAATGAGGATGAGAATGGTAAATACAACTTCTGTTGGTTCTTGGGAATCTTGAGATGTCTTAGATATATATATATATATATAGGGTGAGGTTATACTAAAAAAAATCAATGTGTCTAAAAAGGATAGGAAGAAATGTAAACCCTTAGATCCAGAGATTAGTGGCTTAGATTGAAAGTTACTAAAAATCGTGGTGTGTTATATTTTAAGTGTATGTTTTTTGCTTCAAAGGGGCATTATGGTCATGCGTGTTTTAATTTGTTCCTATAATTTAGCCTTGATTCAAGCAACACATCTAATTATATGAATTAACACACAACACAACATCTGGTCATATGAATAAAACACAACACGAAATCATAGTAAAACAACACCAAATCTATTTTATTACGTTTATGGTTTTGAATAATTATTGAACATTCGATCGTATGGAGTAACACACTACACCTGTAAAATAAAACACTAAAATTATAAAACTATATATATAAAAACGCAACAATGATTAAAATTACAACAAAAGAAGAAAAATTAATTACTGAAACACTCTATCTTCTAAAATCAAAATCCAAAAAATAGGTGTGTTTTAATCAAACACACCATTCACATGAACTCGTACAAACAATGATCAACACAACAACGATCTTATGGCTCGATATTGTTTCTTCATAAATTACAAATTTCAAATATGTAGAAATACAATTTATTAATTAAATTATATGTATTTATTCATTTATTTAGTATACATTAAATTAAACTGAGTGGAACATAAAAAACAATATGGAATCGAGTACCGATCATCATGATGGGTAGGGGTGTCATATTTGGGGGAAAATAATTGGTAGAATGATAACAAATTTTCTAATCTGTTCAACTTACCATTTTTACACTTGAAGAAAATTAAAGGGTCAAACTTATTTTTTCTAATTAAGTAATTATATAATAAAATAAAGGGGAAAAATAATAGAAAATCATAACTTGCAGGTTTTTCCCATTAATCCATTGATGGCAGTTCTACAACTTCCATTCTCAATCATCCACTAATTATAAAACACAATGCTAAAACATTATTGAAATGTTAGGTCATTAAAGCGTGTATAATAGAATATATAAAAAACTAAATGCAAACGTGTAAAATGTAAAATGAATACTAGTTTTTTGGTTCACCCAAAAATACATATAATATAATAAAGGCACAAATGTTAACACAACCATTGTCTTAAAAATTATAGTACACATGAAAGCATCCTCCAAAGTCCAGATGCACCTGTAAGACAATTAAAGATGAGACGAAAACAATATTAAATACTTTTAAAAACAAGTTGAAAACAGAAAGCTTGGAATAACGAAATATATGAACTAGCAGTTTTGTTGAAGACTTGGTGATAATGGTGATGAATGGCAATCTCGTAATGTCAGTTACAAAAATTATAATTGATAGAAGTATAATTGATTGCAATAATATAGGAAACTAAAAACTACCAAAATTAATAAAACATGCCAGAGAAATCTACCTTGGTCAATATGGTGTGTTATTGCCACATGTCATCACCATGGTTCTTCCTACACTTTCTACAAAAACTCTTCTTTCTATTTTAACCTTCCTATATATATATATATATATATATATATATATATATATATGTATGTATGTTTATATATATGTGTGTGTGTGTTCAAAACAAACCTAGTGACTCTTTTAAGGTCAGGTCGTCAAGACCGGTTTTGTCGAGGATGTGGATAAGTTCTTCCTCAATCCTGTTCTGAACATAACTCCCAACTCTAATGGATCTTTCGGCTTTGAGCCTAATAGCCCCCACCCTCATTAGTTCGGTATATTCATGCTGAGACTGAGTTTGACTTTTCCCACATCTTCCTTCGTGAGACCAGTTTCCGCAACCTAAGCATCGTTCGTATCATTTTGCTCTTCTTTTTATTGCGCTTTTGGAAACTCCACAAAATGGTGGCCTTAGTTCGTCTTGGCCCCACTTTTTCCTCGCCTCTTTGCTAAAGAGAAAGTTTTTCTCCCTAAGTTCTGGAGGCAACCTAGGTTTTGCGAAATATATGCAACAAAGGAAATTGAAATCAAAAGAATGCATTTTTAGTTCTTTAGGGTCTGCCGGTAAAAGATCAGTGTTGTATTTTACCGGTGAGAGGGATAAAGTGGTAAGGTTTTTTTGGGTTTTGTAATTTGGAGAATGGTTTGAGGTGTTGAAATGAACAATATTACCTTCTTCCTTATACAACGCTTCGTGCGGTCTTGAAATGAATAGTTGCGACAAGTTCTAAATCACACGAAACATATGACTCACTCAAATCCTCTGAAAAAATATTTATATGGCATGAGGTTTATCTCAGTAACGGAGGAGTTGGGTATAAACGCCATATTTTGCATAAATTTGTTCTCAATATTACAAAACTTCTTTTTTTCACTTTTTGGTTATAATATATTTGTAGTTGGTTATTTGCAAAAAAAAATTATTGCATTTTTTTTCTTTTGGTTTTGTTATAAAAATAGTCCTTATTTGCTACAAAAATTTGTTATTTAGAGAATTTTATAATTAGTTGAGCAGCAATTGGTCAAGTAATTCCCCTCCCCACACTTGAATCTCACATTGTCCTTAATGTGAAAAGATTCATAAAAAGATTAAAATTCTAATTAAGTATGGTGGGTTAAAATGGAGAGGTACTTCCCTACGGGTTTTTGTACCTGTATAATGTAAAACTGCAAACAACCACATCAACCAAGCATAATTTTGTTGAAAATTGGGTATGGAATCATCCATTCCCTGCCTACACGGGCTAGATAAATACCTAATAGAATGTCTTGGAACCCACGACCATAAAAGTATCCAACCAAGCAAACAAACAAACAAACGACATAATGTAAATTGTTTAAACAAGCATAATAATAATGTCATGAAAATACTACCAGTTCATCCATGCTCTTACCCGACCTACCATTTCCGCTACTCATCAGTCGCCCGTGTCCAGGTCAAACGGTCCCCACTGCATGTCCATGCGATATCCTAGACGGTCAATCTCTCGCCTCGTTTCTGCATACTCAGCCGCCCGATGTGCATCGGAGGCAACCATCTGTTCTGTGATCCTGTCAAATGAGGCGGTAGTGTTTGCTGCGAACTGGTCAGTTAGGCCGTATAGGCCCTCGAATGAATATCGGCTATCACGTGACGAGCTCGGGCTGCCTCCTGATGAAGATGGGCCTCCCTGCTTGTGGTAAGTGCGGCGGCGGGCCTGTGGTGGTGGTGATCCTCCTCTCCTCTCGGGAACGTCCTGGATCATCATTTTTGCCAGGTCCTCAGGATCCCAAACCTGGTTATAGGCATCATGTAGTCTCTACACTTCTGGGTTTCGGCTGGTCAGCTGGGCCATCTGCATACTGATACAAAAACCAAGATTAAGAGCAATCGGGTCTGGGCTACGGGTTCCCTCTCTGTATGTATCATAAGCTCCATAAAGATTATATATCCACGGGCCACCAAAGATCGGGGTGTTTCGGCTTTTGGCATTTGCATTCGTTGTGAACAGTTTGCAGAACAAATAAGTGATGTTATACGACATCTCATTCTTCATGCAATACAGGGCCATAAGTCCTTCAGGTTCACAACCCCCTCACTTTGACCACGAGCAGTGACCAGGAGTTTTCATAGGCTAATGTTCTTAGCTCTTCGAGTTTGTGAATTTGATCTTCTCGGTTTTTGTCAGCTGAATTTAGATCAAAGTTCACCGCTCTTAGGGCCCAGTACGCTTTGTGCTTAAGTTCTACGGGTAGATGACATGTTTTTCCATAAACGAGTTTGAAAGGTGTTGTTCCTATGGGGGTTTTGTAGGCTTTCCTAAGGGCCCACAAAGCGTCATCTAACTTTTCCGCCCAATTTTTGCGATTCACTCCTATGGTCCTTTCGAGGATCCTTTTTATTCCCCGATTCGAAAATTCTACTTGCCCGCTGGTCTGAGGGTGATATGGTGTTGCCAAACATTGGTGAACTCCATATTGTTCTAAGACTTTTTCCATTAAGGCATTGCTGAAGTGAGTACCTCTGTCGCTGATTAGGGCTTTTGGAGTACCGAATCATGAGAATAACTTTTTCAGAAGTCGTACAACTACTCGAGCATCGTTAGTGTGGAGAGCTTGTGCTTCTACCCATTTGGATACGTAGTCGACTTCTACAAGGTTGTATTTGTTTTCAAATGAGTTAGGAAATGGGCCCATGAAAAATCTATTCCCCATACATCGATGACTTCACAAATTTAAATGCCCTTTTGAGCCATCTCATTTTTGGTTGAGATGTTTTCAGCAAGCATCACATGCTTGGATCAAAGTATGTGTGTCGTATCACAAGGAGTAGTGGTTAATGTATTCGTGTAAACAATTTAATATTATGAAGCGAATGATTTTTAGTTCTGATCACACAAGCAATAGTTTAAATTAAGAGAACTAAGCAACGAACGAACAAGCGAGTTGTAAACAGTTAACAAAGCAAATCATACCCGGGAATTCAAGTAAGCAACCAAACAGTATCTCATGCAACCTAACAGATTTATTATTAACGATTAACTGAAAACCGATCAACTAGACAAAACCTTAGACGCCAACAATTACTTTACACACGGCACTGGTTATCAAACAGTCCTTGCCAGTGTGAATCGGGTAAGGGTAATTTCACGTTTTATCGTATTCAATCTAACCAAACAGTTATATGACTAATTATCTAGCAACTGGTAACAGATCGTTCAGACCAACGTAAACCTAAACCGACTGAACACACAGAAATACTAAACATCAATAATCATATATCAATCTTTGTGAGTAAGACTAATGAGACGCTGAAAAACCAACCATGACCAGAAACCTATGACTTGGCATTAAGGGCAATAATTAACAGTTAACAACTTTGGTTTCTGAACACTCTTCGAGGTACTATCGGGCTAAAATTTTTCAAATTTCCCCCATCCCCACACTTGAGGTTTACATTGTCCTCAATCTAAGAACACTTAAATTATCCTCAAAGTTAAAAAAAAATATAGAACGATTAATGAACATTTGAGGGACGGGGTTGAAATTGACTTTTTGACGATTAAGCAATTTTAAAATTTCAGGGGTTATGTGAGGCGGTTCTACTAACAAATATACAATTACACTTTTAACGTTTAAAAATAATAAACAAAATGAAATTATGAAACCAAAATCACCTGATATCAGCGTGACTGGAGAAGGACCAGGCGACTCGTGAACTCTCAAAAACACTTTTGTACTCTCGTCACATCCAATTACCAAACTAACAATCGAACCTGCAAAATCTCGAGATGTGTAGAAGCAAGCTTCTCACAAGTGTAAGACAAAGGTCTTTTAAGAGTTATGAAAATGAATATTTGTTAATTTTATTAAAACAATTACCGAGCCAAATTAATTAGTTTCATAATAAAATGTGTTAAGTTAATTAAAAACGTTAAAAGACCTAACTCACTTTCGTAGGAATCACGATTGCATTTAGCGTATGCAACAAACCCTGTAAACCCCCCCCCCCCCGGTAGCCCGGGAGGACGAGTGGGGTCTCGTGAGGGTTTATAGCAAACTACACCCACAAAGTTCGATTAAAACAAAATATACAACTAAAATCAAGCACAGCAGCAATCAAAAGATATATAAACATATAAGCCTAACCAGTTACCCAAACATGATCCCCCAAAATATAATATAATATAATACAGACCATGATACTAATAAAAACAAAATAAAGTGAAAAAGGGTAACCAAAAAGCTACTGTACTGGTGGATCATCAGCTGCCTCGTCCTGCGGATCCACCTGCGTGTCCACCGCAATGATCAAAGACGGTGGGAGCGGTACCTGCGAAGCAACAAATAATAATCGAATGTACTCATCATATCGGGCCCGCTGGGCCCTCTGCTCCTCTTGTATCTCCAACTGCCGCTGATAAATCATCTCCAATGTGGCTGGCTGGTGCGGCTGTGAAGATGATGATGCTGACGCCTGTCTCAGCGAATGCTGCCGCTGAGGCCGCTCCATGCGCGGGACCCGAATGTGCTGACGATGAGTCGGAATCCCCCGCTGCATGGCCACGTCTGTTGCAGTACCCTCTGGTGGTGGTACCTGTGGTCCCTGTCGGACTGGGATGAGCACCGGTGGATCGTCATAAGTACATATCCCGATCCTCTGAACGTCTGCTAACGAAAACGTCTGGGTAGGCGGTCCCAGAGTGAAGTAATCTATCGGATATATATCAAAAACGCCCAATGTCTCCGCAATCCTGGTAATGTACCGTCCCAATGCTAACTGGGCCGATGCACCATGTATACTCTGGACTCGTGCGAAGGATGTAAGGAGCATCATTGCGATGTTGGCCTCCCTGCTGTTAATCATGGAAATGAGGCACAACAAATCGAAGTTGCTACACTTATCGCGGCCCGAATGACGGCCAACGATAGTGTAAGCAACGATGCGGTGTAAGTATCGGTGGACGGGGTTCCTGATAGCGGATGCTACCACAGAACTCGAATGGGCCCCGTCCGCGATCTGCCCCCAGAACTGAGCCAGATCAGGCTCAGTGTGCCAAAATGGTCGACCCTGCTGCTGATGTGTCGTGTATCCGCCGAAGCTCTGTAAAAACGCGGAGGTCTGAACATCCTCCTGCGTGTAGAAGCCCGTTGGGACAGCAAAATCAGGGACCGACATCTCATACACATGTCGTCCGAGTGAGAACGACACGGCATGCGGCTCGTCGAAATCGGGGGCGGTGTATGAGAATGTCGAGTAAAACTCGCGTGTGAGCTCGACATATGGAATCGAGTCACACTCGAGTACCGCCCGCCACCGATCCGACATCAATCCATGGATAGTGGTATGTGCCCCCAAAGTACCTAATAAAACCCAATCAAACGTCCTCATACGTAACAGCTGCATACCTCTCATCCGCGTGTACCTGGTGTACTCCTCGGACGGATCATAAAATCCAAGCACCTGATGAGGCGTGCGGCATCCATCGCCCATGATATCCGCTCGCTCAATGTCCTCGATAATCGGCACCTCGTCACCATCGTAACGTATGATGCGGGGCCCGGTCCTCTGTCTCTTGCGCCTCGAAGACGTAGATGCCCCAGACATATCTATAAAAGCAAACATGTAAGTTAGATATGTCAACGGTCAATGTGGTGACAACCGTATAGCATTTCGGTCGTGGTTGTTCCACATAATTAAATAATATTAAAATATTAATAAAATATTAAAATAAAAATAAACAAAGACGAAAAATTCCGGGACACCCCGTGCGTATATTTAAAAACCAGATTAACCCGCCCGAATGGAGATTGAGTACGGGCGGGTAATCAATTAACAATTCAAACTGTAACGGTATCCCCGAGACTCGACTAACAAAACATAAGCAAACAGGACTCGTCACGACTCGATTAACTACAAACAACCAAACAAAACAAAACAGAACTAAGTGACTCGAACTATTTAACACACAAACTAACTGTCTCGAAAAACATGCACAGCAAACAACTGAAATATCGATTCGGGTTTTGAAATATTAATAAAATATTTTAAACATAAGTTCACATAAATCGTTAAATATCGAACAAACACAATCATTAGTTTCATAATAAAATAATGATTTTTTAACTGTGAACATCAAAACCCGACTCGTCACTTTGAATAGTCCCGCATAGTATTAATCCAAACTGACAACCCTTTCCAAAGTAATAACTAATAATCCCGAACCAATATCCCAACAAACCCAGTCACCCTGACAATTCCAAATCAACCCGATAGTAATTCGACACTAACACGACAACCATAAATACCAATAAACCCCACAAATCCCGCAAACCGAATATCGACGAAATAAAATAATAATATTAAAATACATACCTCAAAATCGACGAACTAAAGTGACTCAAATACGAAAGACGGCAGTGGTGGTAAGGACAGCCGGTGACAGTGGTGGAAGTGGTGGTTGGTGGAGACGGCAGTGGTGGTGGGTGGTGATTGGTGACTGGTGATGGTGGTGGACGGTGGTATTGGTGTGGGTGGTGGTCGGAAAGAGGTACGGCGGTGGTCGGTAGACGGTGGTGGTGGTGGTGACTGTGTGTGGTGGTGAAGTTCGCCGGAAAGAAAGAAAGAGAGGAGGAGAGAAAACGGGCGAAGGAAGAAGAAGAGAAATAAAGAAAGAGAAGATGTTTTAAATATAAGTGGATCGGGTCAAAACCCTACCCATCGCGATACGCTGCCCAAAACAGAATGCAAATAGGGTTTGACCCCATCACGATACGCGATGGGGTGTTTTGTGGCGTCATCGCGTAGTGCGGTGACGTCATATGCCAGGGGTGCTATCCCTCCATAGCGATACGCTACGGAGGTAATAAGAATGCAGCTTTTTGGCATCCCGACATCACCCTAAACACGTACAAAACTCAAAATACTGTTACATACCTGGAATACGTGTGCATAAATCATGTTTACCGAACTTCTGTATTTTCTGAATCTTCAACGAACTTCCCCACACTTAGCGTTTACCGCACAAAACTCGAGACAACACTTAATACACGACTCAATAAAATAAAAACAAAACTGGACAGACACTTACAAACCCCGGGTTGCCTCCCGCAAGCGCTGAATTTAAAGTCTACAGCTCGACAGTGCCTCGAACTCAGTTATCTTCATAAACCGGTGAAGTTAAAATAAAATTCACCGATTCCTTATCCAGCTCTTGTATGTCCTTCATCTCCAAATATGGCTTCAGTCTATAGCCATTTACCACTTGCCTTAAATGATCATCAAAGTCTTCAATCTCGTACTGACCATGACTTCCAACCCTTACTATCAAATACGGGCCCGTCCACTTACTTTTCAACTTACCCGGGAAGAGCTTCATCCTCGTGTTGTACAACCACACTCATTGACCAACTTCAAAATTCTTTAACCGAATATTAGCATCGTGAACTTTCTTCATTTTTTCCTTGTAAGCGGATGCGCAATCGTATGCCTCGTCTCTCAATTCCTCAATCTCGCACAAAGCCAATTTTCTTGCTTTACTTGCATCATCATAATCCATGTTAACCTGTTTAGTAGCCCAAAACGCTCTTTGTGCAATTTCAACCGGTAAATGGCAATCCTTTCCATACACAAGTCTATAAGGAGTTGTTCCAATTGGCGTTTTATAAGCGGTTCGGTAAGCCCATAAGGCATCGGTCAACTTAGTTGACCAATCCTTTCGGTCCGTCCGAACAGTTTTCTGTAAAATCTGTTTAATTTGCCTATTGGAAACCTCAACTTGTCCACTCGTTTGTGGATGGTAAGGAGTTGCAATCCTATGATCAACACCATATCGTTAAAGCAATTTCTCGAATTTAAAATTCTTAAAATGAGATCCCCCATCACTTATGATGGTTCGGGGGACTCCAAATCTCGAAAAAATATTACTTTGAACGAAATTGCAAACGACTGTGTGATCATTTGTCCTAGTGGCTATCGCTTCAGCCCATTTAGAAACGTAATCGACGGCCACTAGGATATACAAATTACCGTATGAATTCGGAAACAGGCCCATGAAATCGATCCCCCAAACATCAAAAATATCAACAACTAGGATTGGGTTCAAGGGCATCTCGTCCCGCTTAGATATACTCCCGAGTTGTTGACACTTTAAACAGTGTTTCGCGAACTCGTGAGCATCCTTAAACAATGAAGGCCAAAAGAAACCACTCGTTAAAACTTTTCGAGCGGTCTTCTGGCCACTGAAATGACCACCACACGCAGACGAATGTGCGTGTTCCAAAACTGATCTAACATCCTCCTCGGGTATGCATCGTCTAATCATCTGATCTGCACCAATTTTAAACAAATCCGGATCGTCCCAGATGTACTGTTTAGCTTGGGACATCAGCTGTTTCTTCTTTCTCCTTGGCCAATGCTCTGGTAAATCACCTGCAACTTTAAAATTAACAATATGAGCAAACCAAGGATTTTGTGAAACTTCCAGGATGTGCTCGTCCGGGAAGGACTCATTAATGGGCCCTTCAGTGTTCCCATTTTCCACCATAATTCGGGACAAGTGATATGCGACAACATTTTCACTCCCCTTCTTGTCCCGAATCTCTAGATCAAATTCCTGTAAAAGCAAAACCCATCTGATAAGCCTCAGTTTTGCATCCTTTTTATCCATGAGGTACCTAACAGCAGAATGGTCAGAATATATAATAACTTTACTACCCCAAATATAAGACCGGAATTTATCTAGCGCATATACTACTGCTAGTAACTCCTTCTCGGTTGTGGTATAATTTAATTGAGCATCCGAGAGGGTTTTACTTGCATAGTATATGGCAACGGGTTTCTTGTCAACCCGTTGAACCAAAACATCCCCGACCACGTAATCACTTGCATCACATATTATTTCAAAAGGTAAACTCCAATCGGGTGATTGCAAGATCGGTGCTTCAACTAATTTCAATTTCAAAATGTCAAAGGCCTTAGCACATTCATCATTAAAGTCAAACGGGGCATCCTTAAGCAATAAATTACATAAAGGTTTGGTAATGTCACTAAAACCCTTAATAAACCATCTATAAAACCCAGCATGCCCCAGAAATGATCTAATGACTTTAACATTTGTGGGGTGAGGTAAAGTGGAAATAACTTGGACCTTAGCCCGGTCCACCTCAATCCCTCGACTCGAAACAACATGGCCCAATACAATTCCCTCTTGGACCATGAAATGGCTCTTTTCCCAACTAAGAACCAAGTTCGTTTCGACACATCTTTTCAAAACTCTTTCGAGTTGGTTTAAACATGACTTGAAAAATGTGCCGAAAATCGAAAAATCATCCATGAAAATTTCCAAAGACTCCCCCATCATATCTGAAAAGATACTCATCATGCACCTCTGAAAGGTGGAAGGGGCGTTACATAACCCGAATGGCATTCGCCTAAACGCGAATGTGCCATACGGGCACGTAAACGTGGTCTTTTCCTCATCTTCAGGATGAATAGCTATCTGGTTATACCCGGAATACCCGTCTAAAAGGCAATAAAATTTTTGACCAGATAGCTTTTCGACAATTTGATCGATAAACGGAAGCGGAAAGTGATCTTTTGATGTTTTCGTGTTCAGTTTACGATAATCAATACAAATGCGCCACCTGGTTACCGGCCGGGTAGCGACCTCGTTACCTGAGTCGTCCTTGACGACTTGAATGCCCGCCTTTTTCTGTACTGTCTGTGTCGGGCTCACCCACGTGCTGTCTGATATGACAAAGATAATGCCAGCATCTAACCACTTCAGCACCTCCTTCTTCACCACTTCCCTCATGTTCGGGTTCAACCTCCGCTGAGCATCGTGCGCGGGTTTGACAGCCGGATCTGTTAAAATTTTGTGCATCACAATTGAGGGACTGATTCCCTTCAAATCCTCTATCGTCCACCCGATTACCTCTTTATTTGCAACCAGCACCTCCATCAAAGCATTTTCCTATTCAACAGATAAATTAGAAGCTATAATAACAGGCAATGTATTATTCTTACCAAGAAAAGCATATTTTAAATACATTGGGAGCTCTTTCAGCTCGACTTTCGGTGCTTCCAGCATTGACGGTTTCAATCCGGTATCAATCTTCTCAGGAACCAATTCCACCTGAACTGATCATGGTGGACGGTCTCCTCGCACAGCTGCGATCTCCATTTGTCTTTCCTCATCTTCTAGCAACTTGTCTGTTTCCACCTGTAACCTGTCAAACAAAAAACACGTCCCCGCTGTGCCATCCGAACTGGCGACAGATTTGTATAACGGAATGCACTCGTCAATGACATCAGCCATAAAGCACTCGTCATCGACCAGAGAGTTATCTCCACGTGTGAAAACATTAATTCTCAGCTTATGGTTACCGAATGCCATGTCAACAGTACCATTTCTACAATTAATGTTGGCATTTGCGGTAGCCAAAAATGGTATACCGAGGATAACCGTAGGCTGTTTAGTCCTCTCACCCGAAACATAATCGAGGACTAAAAATTCATCTGGAAAGTAAAAGTCTTCCACCTTGACGATCACGTCAGTCAATATTCCTAGGGGCAGTTTCGGTGTCTGGTCAGCCAAGACAACCGTGGTGGCAGCCGCACGAAGCGGGCCAAAATCGTACAGGTCGTATAAACTGCCCGGGAGAATACTGATGCTAGCTCCAAGGTCTAGAAACGTCCGAGTCATTTTAAAATCACCCACTTGAATGGGTATAATGGGCGTTCCCGGATATTGTAGCTTGGGGGGAAGAGCACCCGAAAGAATTGCACTCACTTATCGGTAAAATCAATCTGTTTAGGAATCTTATGACTCCTTTTCTGTGTGCACAATTCTTTTAAATACTTAGCATAGGCGGGAATTTGTTTTATGGCATCTAAAAGAGGAATGTTAATTTTGACTTGTTTAAACGTTTCCCACATTTCTTCTTGTTGCGGGCCTCGTTTTGATGCCATCTTCGCCTTTGATGGCGCCAACAAAGCATCGGGATATGGAACAGTTTTCTTTTCCTTATCCTTAGAGTTGTTGGTGTCATCCTTCGGAACCGATTTATTATTTTTAGTTTCACTTTTGTTAGGTTTATTTACTTCAATCGGTTCCGGCTCGTCGTCACTGACGAGATTTTCATCAATCTCTTCCACCACCCCATCAACCAATGGTGGTGGACCCCCAACCTTATTATCATACTTTTTACCATTACGTAAAATACTTATCTGATTGACGTGCTTTTTCGAACTGGAACTGTGATGATTCGGGTTGACTGTGGTGTCGCTCGGGAGTTGGCCCGCATTCTTTTGCAATTTCGCCATGTCTGAAGCGAGCTGACCAATTTGCTTCATCATTGCCTCCGATGATTTATCACGTAACTCGAACTGTTGTTTCGTCTCGGCCTTCTGATCAGTCATGGATTTCAATAATGCATCCAACTTCGAGTGTACTGACTCATCCGAATTACCCGAGGACCGTTTCTGCCGATCCTGTTTACCCGAAATATTTTCTCCCCGGTTACCGTCTCTGTTATACCCCCGATTCTGATTACTCGAGTCCTGCTGATAACCGCTCTGGCGGTAATTTCCCTGCAATCTGTTCTGACTCAATCCCTGAAAATTCGGGTTCAACTGAGAAGACGCGTTCCCGTAACGAAAGTTCGGGTGATTTCTCAAGCCCGGGTGATATGTGTTTGAATTTAAGCCTTGGCCTTTGGAATCCCCGTAAGCATAATTAACTTCCTCGGTGTCATCCTCCTCATCATCATCATAATACCCGGGGCAATTTTTTGTCTTATGCCCGAGTTCACCACAATCTTCACAAACCGGGAATTTCACACCAACTTTCCCGACCTCTTTCTTCTTACCCTTTTTCAACTCAGCCAGTTCACGTTCCAACTCAGTAATTCTTTCAGACTCACTCGTAACTGACTTAACCGATCTGGATGAATTACCCCGTCTTCGTCTTTCAGCTGCTGCTTCTGCCTTGGAATCTTCACACATGAACTCTAAATATTACCAATCATCTTCCTCAGGCTGATTCAACAACTGACTATTACACGAGGCCTTAAGATGCTTTCGGTCCTCGTATGTCAAACCATCAACAAAGCATTTTACCAGTTCCCACAGTTCGATATTGTGATGTGGGCATTTTCTGATCATATCCTTATACCTGGTAAAAGCTTCATGGAATAACTCTCCCGGTAACTGTGAAAAGTGACGAATGTCTGAACGGGCATCGGTAGTCTTCGACTGTGAATAAAACTCGTTTAGGAAGAGTTGTTGCATCTTAGCCCAGTTTCTGATACTGTGTGTTGGTAACGAGTTAAACCATAGTTTCGCTTTGTCTTTTAACGAGAACTGAAATAACCGCAACCGGACTTCATCCTGATCGTATGTACCATCACCAATAGACCCGCAAATTGTCGAAAAATCGGCTAAGTGTGAATACGGGTCTTCCGAAGCCATCCCGTTGAAATCAGGAATGATGTTGATGTAAGATGGTCGGGACTTGAAAGTTGGTTGTCCCTGCACTCGTTCCTGTGGAACCAACAGAGATGCTCCTTCTGAGATAGCCGGTCTGAACCGACTGTTAACACCATGAGCTGGGGCTATGTAATTTCTCCTTTGCCCCCCGGGGTTTCCCATACCGCCCCGGTTAACCGAAATACCACGAACTCTCTCGGGCCGTTCCGCCCGATTTACCCTTTCTCGATCCCTTCGTTGTCTGTTAACGGGTTCAGCCCGTCTTCGAATTACCGGCTCTTCCACTTCTTCTTCATACTGATTATCACCCTCAGCCTCCGGTTCACCAACCTCGTTCTCGGGTTCAACCTCCCGATTTTCTCTAACCCATCTGTCAACCTCATCGTCAGCTGCCCGAAAACCTTCATTTCCATTATTGTCTTCACCCTCATCCTCATCTTCAGTCGGAACACTCGATCGAACATCATCAATATTTATCCGAACTCGGCATCTTGGGTTATTGTTTGGAGCGGATGTTCCGGCTTGGTTAAAGTCAAGGTTTAGGTTTCGGTTAGGATTTCGGTTTTGGTTTTGATTTCGGGTTCTCGAGGCACGAGCTGAGTTGTTTTGGTTATTCTGGTTATTGAAGTTTGGTGGGTCGGGTATGTTGTCTGGGTGAAACATATTGGTTCGTGGAAGTGGGTCTTGGTTTTGGGTATTATTCTGGTTCTGGTTTTCGTTTTGGTTCTGGTTCTGGTTCTGGTTCTGGTTCTGGTTCTGGTTTTGATTTTGATTCTGATTTTGGTCTTCCATTTGTGATTTTCTGGTTTGTACTCGGTTCTGCCGAGCTACTCTCTCGATTTCGGGATCGTAAACTAACGGAGACTGTCAGCCCGAATGGCGGGTGCGCATAAACCTGTAATCTGCACAACTAACACAACCTGCGTAAAATACAGAAAAATAAAATTAAAAATAAAAATAAAAACTGAAAACAAAAATTAATACTAGAATTAAAATTAGACACAAAAATCAAATAACACGAAAACACTAAGCGCACTAACTCCCCGGCAGCGGCGACATTTTGATGACCGTCGTTTGAGTCAATCAAAAACCTAATTATTCTAAATAGTTAGAGAAAGTAGGGTATCGTATCACAAGGAGTATGTGGTTAACATATTCGTGTAAACAATTTAATATTATGAATCGAATGATATTTAGTGCTGATCACACAAGCAATAGTTTAAATTAAGAGAACTAAGCAACAAACGAACAAGCGAGTTGTAAACAGTTAACAAAGCAAATCACACCCGGGAATTCAAGTGAGCAACCAAACAGTATCTCATGCAACCTAACAGATTTATTATTAACGATTAACTGAAAACTGATCAACTAGACAAAACCTTAGACGCCAACAATTACTTTACACACGGCACTGGTTATCAAACAGTCCTTGCCAGTGTGACTCAGTTAAGGGTAATTGCATGTTTTGTCGTATTCAATCTAACCAAACAGTTATATGACTAATTATCTAGCAACTGGTAACAGATCGTTCTGACCAACGTAAACCTAAACCGACCAAACACACAGAAATACTAAACATCAATAATCATATATCAATCTTTCAATAACAAAACATAAGTATTCTTAATCACATGAGAAAAACTGTAAATGGTTACAAGTTGTACATCCCGGGTGCGATTCTATGAGATTAGCCGAGCCGAGACATCAACAAATCTTCAATATGGATGATATGGATCATATGTAGGGTCTTGACACGAGCTAGAATGATGAAAATCGCCTTCTTGGACTGCTGGAATCGCCTCTTGGTCGTCACAAATGAAGTTAGGGTTTCTTCTGATGAAAAATATGTTAATAACCAAAAATCCCGTCTGCACTCCCCATCGCGATACACGATGGGGTCTTCAATGGTCCATCGCGTATCACGATGGACCAGAAAGTCAAAGATAATTAACACCCTATAGCGATACGCTATGGGTGTTCAAGGAGCCCATCCCGTATCGCGATGGGTCTCCTCACCAGCAAAAATATTTAAAATTCTCGTTTCGCGTGCTGGACATCCCGGATCTTCACTTCGTGCTACAACAGGTCCATATTGAGTACTTTAACGCCTGTGACCTGAAATCCAATAATACACGTATGAAGTATCGATAGTTCTAGAATAAACAGTTAAAACTAAACAATAAACAAACTAAAACATATACAAGTTAACCGACCATCAGTGGGCCAGAAGAATCCTTCGTCAAACAGTTTTCTGACCGTGGTGGCGGTACTGTGGTGTCCACCAGTTGGTCTTTCATGGCAGCGTTTGAGAATATCTAAGGCTTCTTTTCCTGAAACTCACCTACGAACAACCTGATCGGCTCCTATTCGCAACAAGTATGGATCTTCCGAGAAATAGAACTTAAGGTCCGAAAATAATATCTTTTGTTGCTGATGAGTTAGCCCTTTTCTTAAGATTCTACAAGCTAAATAGTTTTCAAAATCGGCAAACCAAGAACTTGCATCTTCCTCTTGCATGACTGCTTGGATGTGCATTAGAACTTCATGTGGAAAATTATCATTGATAATTTTCTTGTGATGTTCTTCTGTAGCTGGGCATTCTAAGCGAGAGAGATGGTATGCGGCTACATTTTCTGCTCCTTTCTTATCCTTGACTTCTATATCGAATTCTTGGAGTAGTAGAATCTATCGGGTGATTTTTGTTTAGCATCTTGTATGTTGAAGAGGTAGCGTATGGCTGCATGAACGGTGTAAACTATGTTTTTGGAAAGAACGAGGTATGATCTAAATTTTTCAAAGGCGAAAACTACTACTAGTAACTCTTTTTCAGTTATGGTGTAATTTTCTTGTGCATCGTTAAGAGTTTTACTAGCATAGTAAATTGGGTGAAAATGATTTCTTTGCGTTGTCCGAGTACGGCTCCAACTGCAAAGTCACTTGCATCGCACATGATCTCGAATTGAAGGGTCCAATCGAGTGTAGTCATGATTGGTGCATTGACAAGCTTGTCTTTTTAATGTATTGAATGATTCAACACATTCTTCAGAGAAGACAAATGGTGCGTCTTTTTACAGAAGTTTGGTCATAGGTCTAGCAATTTTGGAGAAGTATTTTATGAAACGACGGTAGAATCTTGCTTGACCTAGAGAACTTCTAATGGCTTTGACTGAGGTTGGTGGCTGAAGTTTAGAGACGGTTTCTATTTTTGCCCTATAAACTTCTAGTCCTTCTTGGGATATCTTGTGGCCGAGAACAATTCCCTATTTGACCATAAAGTGGCATTTTTCCCAGTTGAGTACTAAATTCACTTCTTCACACCTAGTCAACATTTATCAAGGTTTTTCAAACAATGATTGAAGGAGTCTCCAAAGACTGAGAAGTCTTCCATGAAAACTTCCATAGAGTGTTCGATCATTTCATGAAAAATGGCCACCATGCAGCGTTGGATGGTGGATGGAGCATTACATAGTCCAAATGGCATTCTTCGATAGGCGAAGATTCCATACGGGCATGTAAAAGTG
The DNA here is from genome assembly GCF_021521415.1 of Bidens hawaiensis. NCBI lineage: Eukaryota > Viridiplantae > Streptophyta > Magnoliopsida > Asterales > Asteraceae > Bidens > Bidens hawaiensis. Next base: position 122,407 of record NW_027505176.1, read on the forward strand.
CTCTTCTCCTGATCTTCAGGAGCTATGGAAATTTGAAAGTATCCGGAGAACCCATCAAGAAAGCAGTAGAACATTTTTCCAGATAATCGTTCAAGCATTTGGTCGATAAAAGGAATTGGAAAATGATCTTTTCTTATTGCGTCATTAAGCTTCCGGTAGTCAATGCAAAATCTCCAGCCTGTGATGGTCCTCATTGGTATCAGCTCGTCCTTCTCGTTCATTACAACCGTCATTCCTCTTTTCTTGGGTACTACTTGAACTGGACTAACCCACGGTGAATCTGAGATTGGGTAGATTAACCCGGCGTCAAGGAGTTTGATTACTTCCTTCTTCACTACATCTTGAATGTTGGGATTAAGGCACCTTTGATGTTGGACCACGTGTTTGTATTCTTCCTCAATGAGGATTTTGTGAGTACAAAAAGAAGGACTGATGCCCTTGATATCTATGATCTTTCATGCGATGGCCTTCTAATGATTTTTAAGAACCTTAACATGTTAGTCTTTCTCATCTTTAAAAAGGTGAGATGAAATAATAACTGGATGTTGAGAGTCTTTTTCGAGAAAGGCATACTCGAGATGGTTTGGAAGATCTTTTAATTCTAAGGCCGGTGTTTCAAAATTGATGTTTTTGACTTTTCATTACATTCAGTTATCTCATATACCATTTCCGATGTTTCTTGATTGTTGTCATTAGCATTGAGATTTTCGTTTTCTAAAATGAGTTTGGTGTCTATATCAGTTAAGATTTGTGTTTCTAATGGTGTGTTGATGGAAGAGTTCCACACATAGCAAGTCACGATAGAATCGATGATGTCGACACAGTACAATGTGTCATCGTGATGTTGCGGATGTTGCATAGATTTTCCTATGTCATAAGTGATAGCCTCGTAATTAACCCTTAGAGTGAGTTTGTCGGTGCAAACATCTATGATTGCCTTTGCAGTGGCTAAAAAGGGTCTTCCTAAAATCAGAGGTACACTTTTGTCTTCCTCCATATCTAGAATCACAAAATCTACTGGGAAAACAAATTTGTTAATTTTTACAAGCATGTTTTCAACAATGCCCTGAGGATAATTAACGGACCGGTCAGCTAACTGAATGCTCATGCGCGTGGGTTTTGGTTCTCCTATTCCTTGTTTTTCAAAAACCGCATATGGCATTAGGTTTATACTAGCTCCTAGGTCGGCCAGGGCATTGCTAGCAGGAAAATTTCCTATGAGATAATGGATAGTAAAGATCTCTGGATCAGTCATTTTTGTTGGCAGCTTGTTTTGGAGGACTGCTGAACATTCTTCACTTAGGTGACATGTGATAGTTCCTCCAGTTTCCTCTTGTTTGTCAGCACTTCTTTGAGAAACTTGGCATATTTTGGCATTTGAGTGATGGCTTCGATAAAACGTATGTTGATGTGGAGTTGTTTGAAGAGTTCTAAAAACTTCCTGTACTATGCTTCCAATCTCTCCTGCTTCATTCTTCCTGGGTATGGAATAGGCGAAACGTAGGTTCTGACTGGTTCCTTAGGTTATATGGTGCCTGTTGGAATCAGTACTTTCTGTTTTCTTCCAGTGGTTTCCTTTTCCATAACTGGTTCTGAAGTTGGTGAGGCAACGGTGGTTGTACCGCTTCTGAGTGTAACAACCTTAGCTGTCGCATTCGGGTTGGTGATTGTGTTTCTTGGGAGGGCATCGGGTGGTCTTTCGGATAATTTCGGGCAGTTTGTCCGATTTGGGTTTCTAGATAATGTAGTGACGCTTGTTGACTTTTAGGCCAGCTTAATGTTTTAACAATACTCCGCTGATATCAACAGCTCTTGAGTCGGCCTTCTTTTCTGCTTCATTTGTTTTGGTCATGATTTGGATTAACATTTCTTCAATTTTTTAGTAGCTTGGATTTTGATGGCTACTGGAACTTTGATCTTGAAATTGTGGTTTAGGCTGGAAGGTTTGATTCATCGGTCTTTTTTCGAATCCGGGTAGGGGTTGAGTGTAACCTCCGTCCTTCCAACTGAAATTCGGGTTGTTTCTCCATCCTGAATTGTAGTTGTTGCTGGAAGCGTTGTTTTGTCGAGCGATGGAGTCGACTTCTTCCATGGCCATAATGACTTGTTTTCAGTCACTTTTCTTATGAGTTCCTCCACATGTTTCACAGGTGATAATAATTCGGCTTGAAGTTGTTCGAATTTCTTAAATAGGGCTTCAAGTTGTGCTGTGACAAGAGTGTTGGAATCAACGTGGTGTATTCCTTTATGGGTTGGTGTAGATCTTGGTGGGATGTAAGCGAAACTCTTCTTTGCTGCCTTCTCCAGGACTTCAAATGCTTAGGCAGTTCTTTCGCTGAACACAAGAGAATCAAGAGGAATTTTTATCATTTCAAATCGATATTATTATCAAAGAGAAGGAACGAAAAAACCCTAAATCTTACTACTAGAAAAAGAAGTCCTATAGTTTACAACTCTTCTTTCTATAGTAATTTGACCTCTTGCTCCACCCATCAGTCTGATTCCGATAGAGTCACCGCTCGCTTTTGCTTTTGACAAGATGTCCTAGTCCTTTTGGTAAGCGTAAGCATTTCGTAAGCAGAAAAAACTAGATATTAAACTCCCGGTATCAGTTACAATGCTCACTATTACGGATCCCACGACGACAACTCCCGCTGAAGCAATTGTTGCTACGGAGGTAGCTAAATTACCTATCTGTCAGTAAGAATGTAGCCGGCGCCTTTCGAAGCCTAAGCTCTTTCTTTTCTAGTGTGCGCTTTAGTTTGATTGCAGCTAGCGCGCTTGACTAAGTAGATAGATAGGGCTTTTCTCGCTTGGTTAGTAAAGTCAAGTTTTTGGCCTTATCTTGCAGGTGACGACGACGTCGAGTTGACGGCTATAAGATAAATACTTAGATATAGGGAAACTTACGTATACTATACAGGATCCTTTCTCTTATGAAAAGGAAAACTACGGGATAGCTATGCCGCAGTCAAAAAGACATATTTATGGATATGTACTAAGCCAGCTCTTTATACTAAGGCATATAAAAAATGGGGTTCGATATAGGGAGTCTTTGCTGTTTACTGTTTACTTTACCTTTACCCAGCTTAAAGAACTGTGCCATAAATTCATAAGAACTGCTTTTTGTAGAGCTTCTATAGCTTCGAGCCCTTTAGTTCGTTATCAAGCGTATAGCTTAGAGGGTGATCGCTGGCCACAAACTTGCAAGAGTCAGCTATTTGTTCACATTCAAGCCTTCGTTCCCCACGTTCGAGCTAGTCGAATCAGTACTTATTGTTATACCGTTCGTGCCCCTCAGAGCCACTTAACTCGCTTTCAAGAATCAAAATTCTCCTTCCAATTAATAGACTGAAATGAAAACTTTTAAAGAAGTCTTTCCTCTCCGCTTACTCGTAACAGGCTTTCCCTCTGTAGAAGACTTCTTCCAAATGGCATAATTGGGAGATTGATTACTCGATCTTCAAAGAAAACTGACTCCTCCTACTCCTTCTTCTCCTTTAGGATAGGATCGTCGTTGGTCCTTCTTTCACTAATGATCTAATGATCTCACCATTTTCTAGTAGTTCTCGCGAACGCGCGAGGGACTATCCTTTCTATCGCTTACGAATTTTCATAAAGACATCACTCTGCTTTATATATATATATATATATATATATATAATTGGATTCTAAAATAAGATTCAATGAATTAGAAGCATTCGCTGTTTTCAGTTCGTTTGTCACATCTTTTCTCCTCATCGCTAGCCTGTTTCCAAGAGGGGGAAGAGAAGGTCTTTCAAGTTGGAGAGCATATGAGATTTCTCCATCGCAGCATTGCATCTATCGACTGAACAAAGTAACTTTCGAAATGAACTGGGAAGGAATGCGAATAGGTATTTCAATTGTTGGACTAAATGAATAGGCAAGGAAGGCAAGGGACCAAACAAAGTCGCGGTCAAAGCAAAGAAAAAGATGCCAAAAAAGATTCACTTTAGCTTCTAGCTCGCTTAGTGTAGGTTGCTTGCGACGGTAGCAAGACCAGCAAAGCCCTACTTATTAGGAGGGGACTCTTTGGCACCTTAGAGAAATTCCTTTACCTAGGGGATCAAGTGGTAGTTGATCAATGAACTAATATCTTTCGGTATAGGGCGAAGGTAAGGGCTTGGGCATGGCACGAGGGTTGTTAAGCTCACATCCGTTGTAAGACTTTGTAAGAAATGCTGGATTGTGCCCTCCGAGCAGAAGGTGTCCTCAGGGCTTAGTTGGGTTTGAGTAGAAATCCTGATTACGTCGAGTGGAGAGACCTTAGTGTTCAACGCACCACGTCCTCGAGATGATGATCTAAGCCTACCACTTGTCCCATATGCTGCTCCGGCTTCCTTTTTCTTGCAATGGGTGCTGATATAGATGTTGGCATATTACAACCTTCTTTTTTGATGTCAAAGACCAGAAGCTACGCGAAAATTTTCATTGGATCTCGGTTGTTCTTAACAGCGATGGCTATTCATTTAAGTCTTCGGGTAGCACCACTAGAGGTCCTACTACGTGTGTGAAATCAGTCGCTTGAGAGCTTCGGGTTAGGTTATGAACGAGAGGCTAGGTACGATTTCCGATCGAATCAAGGAGAGAGCGATGACAGTGACTTTATCCTGGGGCGGCTATCTAGCGGGATTCGTTTCGGTTGTATGCCACGAGGTCCCTATGGACAAGGGGACAAGTGAATCATCGCTTTTGGGCGCAGGCAGCCCTCTACCATCTATCCCGTTGCATTCCATTGTCTCGTATTGTACTGTACCGTATCAGACCAGCTACATTTATTGAGTGAGAGAAAGGTAATCTATTTCATTCTATTTTCTTCATTTTGATATTGATAGGTGATTTGGATCCCAGGTCTCCACCGGCGATTTGGTCGATGGCCTGTTTGTTTTGACTGGATTGTGCGTCAAAGAAAGTTTGTACTTGTAACCATACGCTTAGTCCATGATGTGGGCATCTTCTAAGAAGACTTTTGTATCTATCCCATGCTGCTTGTAATGATTCATCATCATCGGCCCGGAATCCGGTAATGCTGGCTCGGTATTTGGCAGTTTTATCAGGTGGAAAATATTTGAGGAGAAACTGTTCAACAATCTGGTCCCAAGTGGTGATGGAACCAGAGGAAAGAGATTCTATCCATTCTAGGGCTTGACCCCTTGGAGAGAAAGGAAAGAGTTTGAGTTTGATATGATCTTCTGAACAGTTTTGGATTTTAAAGGTTCCACAGATTCAAAGAAATCGAGATATATGAGAAAGAGGGTCTTCTTCGAGGAGACCATGAACTTGAACTGAATTTTCCACCATATGAATGGTGCTTGATTTGATTTTGAAATTTTCGATGATTTCGGGCTGCCATCATTTCTTCAGTTTGATTTTCTCCTGATGTGGTGGCGTCTATTTACTCGTCTTTGATTGTTTCGGCGGTTTCTGCAATCCGTTTACGTGCTTATCGACGAAAGTGTCGTTCCGGTTCAAAAATTGGAGAAACAAGCTCAGGCTCGAACGTAGAGGACATACATGGAGTTAAATCAAATTGAAACTGTTTAAATTAAACTAAAGGTTAGTTGGGTTTAAACTAATAGTTAGTCTAAGTTATTCTAAAACTAAACTAAAACTAAACTAATATATAAACTAAGTAATATAAGTTAGGCTAGCCTTAAAAACATATATAATTTAATAGTTAGTAAAGAATATTAAAATGAAAGTTAAAATTTTGTACAATTATAAACAACGATTAAATTAAACTTGGATCATTCTTAAAAACGTACCGTGTCCCCGGCAACAGCGACAAAAACTTGAAGCGTGCGTGCGTGTGCTTAAAATATAAGAGATTGGAGATTTAGCTTTTGCACAAGATCGTGTTTTAAATTTATAAAAGTGATTTCTACTAAGACTAAACACACACAAAATAGGCAAGTGTACCTATAGTATATGTAGAATAGTATTGGTAAGAACCAAGTATCGATCCGTGGACACAAATGTTTCTGATAATGAATCTTTGTTTTAGTTTAATTGGAGAGTTTTAATCATTTAAATGTTGATTTTTAAACTTTTATAAAATAGAAATACATAATATATGTATGTATAGGTGACAAGAAGAGATATTCTAGTTGAGTAATTCAATTATATGAAGGTTTACCATCTAATATCAAGAATCCACTGCATTATTCCTTGATGATTAATAGTTAAACATGTGATAAGCTTTCCCTAATAATATATGATAGACTATGTTCATCATTTTTGAATGAATATATTCTAGGACATAATGGTAAATAATATGCATATTTTCAATTATATCCTATGCTTAATAGCATACTACCCCGAGAATGTCAATTTAAATAGACAAGAAGTTGGGAAAGTAGAATGATTAGGATTGACTTCGATTTCTCAAATACCAACCCTAACAACATTGAGTGGTTGTAGTTAACTAGCAAGATAACCTATGATTTCTTTAACATATGATTTCTTTAACTAGCATGATAACCTAAGCAACCATGTTAACAATGTTATTTCAGAATTATCAAAACTGGAGAAATAGATCATAACTTATATCTCATCATTTCTAAGTACAACATAAGGATCCATGTTTTATTTTAAATAAAGTATCAAAGTATTCTTTTTACCATTTCTAGTTTCCAAGAACATGAATTACCATGAATGATTATAAATCATCAACCTTGATGTATTGGATTCATGTGATAAAACATTTCTTCATCAATGGATAATTGCAAAATAACCATGTACTTTACCAAAATAAACCACATGTTTCATATAATCATCAAGTAAAACAAAGTTTCTTCATAGATTATAGATGGTAATAGGAGTTTAGCTCATAATGAGCATTGTTATGAAGATAAGAGGTGATGATAACAAACACATGCTTAAACTTAGAACAATCTAACCAAATGTGGATGAGTCTCCTCTCTTAATGATGGATTATGATGGTGTTGATGATGATGGCTGATGATGATAACCACCAAGCCTTCACACACCTCACAAGATCTTCAATATGAGTGTAATGTGGGTGTTTTATAAGTGAAAACCGTTTAGAATTATTTTTCAAGCACACATCTCAAATGCCATAAGAGCCTCTGTTTATAGGTTGTCTGAAGGAAGGAGCACGGCCCCGTGCTTAACTAAGCACGTCGCCGTGTCTACGAGTCCCAGTTGCATGTTGTTAGATCGTACATGATGACTCACCACGGGGGTGTGCTTTCAGAGGCGCGCCCCCGTGCTTTTATTGACATGTGCTTCAATTCTTTTGTCTTTATATGGAGGTGACCAAGGGCCCGTGGCCAATGGGGCACGGCCCCGTGCTTTTGTTGACTTGTGCTTAAATTTTTGTAGATTTTTGTCTTTTCTTGTGTTCAGAAGCACGGGGGCGTGTTTCTTGAGGCATGGGGGCGTCTTGTTTTTCTTGTGTTTTCTTCCGTTTTTCTTCGTCTTTTCGCTTGTTTCTTCGTTTGAGGCTTGGATTTACCTGAAATTACATTTTATTATGATAAGTAGTCTTCCGTGCAATATTATTTGATAGAAGTTGCAGTTTTTAGAGATTATTTGATGCTTAAAAGATGTATAATTTAATATACGTCACTTTTCGCGAACAAAATGACAATCAATCTCCATATGTTTCGTTCTCTCATGAAAAACAGGATTTTGGCAATATAAATTGCAGCCTGACTATCACATTTGAGAGTGACAGGAACAAGATCCGGAAAATTAAATTCTGTGAGAAGTCGCGTTAACTAAGCAAGTTCGGCAGTAACACGACGAAGCGATCGATACTCAGCCTCTGGAGAACTTAAAGAAACATTAGGTTGTTTCTTTGATTTCCATGAAATCGGAGATCTACCAAGAGAAATATAAAACCCGCTGACTGATCGTCGTGTATTGGGACAAGCTGCCTAGTCAGAATCGCAGAAGGCTTGTAATTCAAAAGAGGATTTATTGTTGAAAAATAATCCTTGAGACATCGTGCCATTGACATAAGAAAGTGTATGCATAGCAGCATTCCAATGAGGCAACCGTGGATCTTGCATGAATTAAGTTAAAAACTAAACTGCGAAAGTAATATCTAGTCTTGTGTGTGCAAGATAATTGAGTTTACCAACAAGCTTTAGTTGAAGCAAAAGATCTGTAATAGGAATGCGCTCATGAATTTTGAGTTGTAAGTGATGAGGTAAAGGAGAGTTGGTGACAGGAATAGCTGAAGTGTCAAATTCTGAAAGCATATCCGTAACAAACTTTCGTTGACACATGATAACACCGTCAGTAGTGTAAAGAACTTCCAATCCCAGAAAATAGTTAAGAGATCCTAAATCCTTGATTTTGAAAGATGTATCTAAGAAACTTTTTAAGCTGTTGATCGCTTCTAGACTGTTACCACGAGATAACCATATCGTTGCATCTTTTCCAGACAGCCAATTGTTGCTCATCACTTGGCATGACCAACGTATTATTAACAAAGCAAAGCTTATTTTTAGCTGAGAGGAATGGTCATAGCTCTCTTCCATGCTCCAAAGCCGGTTCCATCAAAAAATTTTGATACTAGAATCACGCCAGGATGATCTGATGGATAAAGATTAAGAGGATTGGAAGAATCAATGGTCATGTTTGAAGAAGCTGAAATATTCGTATTAGCCATATATCACAAAAGAAAGCGTATAAAATCAATAACACCGTATAAGACTGTGAAAACTTATACGGTGAAAAGAACGAAATGACTTATACGGGAGTATAAGTACAACGTATAAGAACAGTGAAATGGGTGTATAAGTCAACTGACTTATACGGGAGCGGATGAAGATGTACGCTAAAAGAAATACACGTTAGATTATGAAGATGATATACGAGGATGAGTTCATGGCTGCCGGAACAGTTGAGATGCCACCGAAAAATCGGCTATATCGGAATATCACTGGAAAACTGTGAAAATAGAGAGAACTTCAAATCAAATGCAGATTTGATCACGGTATCATTCACATATAAATCCAAAACAATGAATGATGATGATGAAAATCGTATCCGAAGAGAACCGAAAGAAATGAAATCAATTCAAACAAACTGAGAAAGATAAGATGATGTGGAAACGGATCGAGCAAGTTGCTCTGATACCATGTTAATGTTTAAAGAACGATAATAAGAGAAGAGGGAGAAATAGAGAAAAATAAGATTTTATTATTTTAATTCTTTAAAAATACAAAGACAAACTATATTTATATTGATGTGTGAAAAACGTATATATTATTAAAAACCAAGTTTTACCGAATTCACCTAAAAACCACACACAATCGGCAAGTGTACCGGACGCAATGTAGCTAGCAAGTAAGAACGGATATCGAACCTTGGAAACTATGGGTAAACTCTAATTATTAAACTTAAATGATTACTAACCTAGACTTTCTTTTGATTTTTTAGATTTTTTTTTATATTAATTAAACTAATAAAACTTAACTAATTAAAAATTAACTAAAAATAAAACTTTATAAAAATCAGGTTTTAAAACAAATATGATAAACGATTACCTAGGTAATGGAATCCCACTAGTTAAAATAATAGTTAACGAACTTGACTTGGTTGAAAAACAATATCTTAAAAAATATGACACTAAAGACCACCAAAGTACGCTAGATCGCCTCCCGGCCTCACCAACGACACCCTAGAACTCTAATGACATGTGTAGCTCAATTGTTAAAGGTTTGGATCACCTCCCGGTCTCACCTTGCCTAATAATATTATGGTACCCCCAAAACCCGAATCACCGCCCGGTCTCTTCGAATACAATATATATTAATATAAAGGGGGTATTTTTAATTAACTTGAACACAACTTGTATCACAATAATCTTAGGGACCTAGGATAACTCACTCCCGTGCAATTATTACCCAAACCCGCAAAAGACAAAGATGACACAACACTAAATCACCTCCCGGTCTCTCAAGTGAAAGAACAATAAAATCTAATAAACTCTTATAATTTATTCCTACGGTTATTTCGACCATAAACCGCAAACAAGTTGAAAACACAAAGTAGACAACCTAATCAAGTGTCTAACAATCACCAAAAACTATTAAACACAAGTGGAATAAATATTAAAGTAATAAACTTGTGACACTCGTCAATTTCAGGTTAACTCCGTTAATTCAAACTCCGTCAATTCAAACTTAAGATCATTTGATCTATAACGCACATCTCATTACATTTAAACTAGGGTTTTAAATGACGCTTGACAATCACTACACATGTAGTCTTTCGGGATTGCACCGAAACGCAAACGAGTTGACGCAAACCATTGATGAATAAACGACAACATCAAAACAATAATTATTTGATAATTATGTGTTAAGCTTATGTGTTATTTGATAATATTGTATAGAACATTAACTCAAGATGCAAACAAGTTACTTTATGCTAGAAAAGTAATATTTAAAAGTTGAGGGGCCTTTGTGTAATATCATTATTATTAAATAATATTAACAAAACCCTAACTCCCTCCCTCTCCCTACAACCCGATCGGCCCCCCTCCCCACACCCCTTGTGACGGCAGCCATCACCACCAACATATCACTTCCGTTTTGGCTTTGTTTTTCATAATCGGAGCATCCCGCACTTGTTTCTAGTCATCTCTCACCTTCCTCTTGGTTGTTTCTGCGTTTTTAAGGTATAAATATGAAACCCTAATTCTTGAATATCATGTGTTAAGTGTTCTTATGCTTTGTATGGATTAGATGATGCTTGATTATGTTTCAGTTATTGATTTAAATGATCATGTGTGATTTTGAACGGTGAAAGATTGTTAGATCATCGATTGTTCGTAAACCCTAGAGGGTTTACTACTAATTTCTATGGATAATTATGTTTATTGCATGTTTGGGGATATGTAGTATGCTTAGGATGCATGCTAGATGTTTGTGTGTGCTTGCTGAATTTTGACAGCAGAGATAGTTAAACTTTAACGAGGTACAACATGTTAAATATAAAACAAAACTGGAATATTTATGAGTCTAAAAGGTAGTGCTCTGAGTTTAGTTTTCAGAAAACCCAACCACGCCTGATTTGGAGGTGTTTTGGTTGCTCAAACGATTTAAATGTGATCAAAGGTCAAAACTGGTACTGGACAGATTGTAAGTTATGTTTAGACAACTGTAACTGAATGTTAATGTGGTAATTGGTCGAGATTGTTAACACTACAGTGTACTAGGTTGAGTCTAGTTTTTATAAAGTCCATGTTTGTAATTTTTGGACGTGTAAAAGTTAAGTTTTATTATTTTACAAAACTGAAGTGCAAGTCTGAATTGTGAGGTCTGCTATTAGGTTGTTTTGTAATTATCATATCTCATAAACCACAAGACCAAATGGTTGGTTGCACTTCTGGAAGTTAACATGTTTAGTTAAGAACCTAACTCAATTGGTCTTGCATTAATTGGAATTACCATTTAACGGGAATAACAAATAACATTCTGTTGCGCATGATTTTGACTGCTGTGAGTTTGCTGTAATGTTTTGATCATTGTGAGAAATCTATGTGGAATAAAAATACAATAAAAATAGTTCTGGAAACCTAACTCATTTGTGCTTTTGTGACGAATTTTGGTGAATTAATTGATATGTTATGATCTGTTGAATAGAGTAATCTTTCAAGTAGAATTCTGTCTTGATAAAACTAACTGCTGAACTATATGAAAATACATGAAACGTGCTTATTGCTAGATAATTGCTATGTTTTTGACTAAATTGCCCTTGTGGGGAATGATTGCTGGTAATGTATAATATTAATACTTGACACGTAAGTAGTTGTTCACACATGTAACGTATCACCAATGTGTTTGTTGAGTCACACACAATTCACAAACGAAACACGAAACGTATCTCATGCATAGGTATTATGTGCCGAGTCTAGAGACTCAATAATAGTTCCAACACTTAGAAAATCTCATTCTTGTTTTAGAACGCTAGTAAGGATTTTCTGTGACGCGCATCTCTTGGTTGACTTGTTTTTGAATTCTTCGCAAACAGCGAGTTTCACGTTCTCCTTTTTCTCTTTTAAACGCTTTTCACTTGGGGGAGATAACATACTCCAAAACGCTTAAGATTTTGTTATTAATTATATATCACTTGTAAAGGCTAAGTGGCAAACGAACCAACTAAAGTCCTTCATAACATCGAACCGTTTAATATTTGGATAATAGCAAGTCATTGTTGAGTAGTACTACTGGGTTTGACAAATCCCACCCAACTCTAAACTCGACTGGAGGTCGAGTGGGTGTAATCTTGGCTAACACATTTCCATGGTCGTGGTAGACATGGTGGCAATGCAATTGATAAACAGTCAGCTTCGGTGTCGAACACTTAGTAATACTTGTTGTATAGGCTAGCTACCTATCGATATATAATTGACATAACATTATCTGGTAACGCATACGCAAACGCTTTATTTATATAAACTTGTGAACTCACCAACCCCGTGTTGACACTTTTAGTATGTTGTTCTCAGGTAGCCGAGGCGGGCGCGCGGTATAGGAACATGCATTACACTGAACTCTATCGTTTTTGCAAACTTGTTTTTAAACAGTTATTAATTGGGTTTTAAGTCGTCCTGCGTGACGCAACACTTGGTTTATGATTTTACGCTTCCGCACTTATTTACACTTAAAGGTTTTCGTGGTTAAAAAAACAATACTTATGGTTTGATTATAACTGATGATTCCGATCCTGTTAGTTCACACCCTCTGACGGTAAAACTCCGTTAGTGGATTTTGAGGGTGTGACAAAACTAGATTTAATTACTCAACAATATTATGACCAAACCAATTAAAAACTTTACCATAACACCAAATCAACCAATATCAAATAATAGTTCGTCAAACCATTAATCTAACATAGTACTCAACCAAAACCTAGGTAGTATAAAAGTTTAGCTACTCATAATAAAGTATGAAACAAATATAGAATAGAATTCATAAAAGTAATTCATAATAAATGTTTAATAAAACAAACATAACTTTCTTTCTTTTTCGCCCTCTTTGGCTTCCTCGTACAGTAGCTCCACCCAAAAACTAACACAGATTATATTCTATGTTTTGTTTGCTTCGTTTGACTTTTCAGCCGCACCCAAGACGAAAAATATAATTAATCTCTAACTTCTGTTGACTTATGCTTCAAGTAGCACACCAAACAATCAAATTATTATTCTCTCTCTCTGGCTTCACGTGAACCACCACCACCAAAAACCAAAATAATATATATCCTTCTTCCTGGCTGTCTCGTCTCTTTATATATAATCTCTTGTAGGGTTTTTAATTTGTTTTCTTTCTTTTTATTTTCTTGCGGGCCCACCAACTATCAGCCCATTTGAAATATTTCAATGAGCACCCCTGCACTTTGTAAAGAAATAAAATTCATAAGTAATTGGAACATGGTTAACGTAGAATTTTATCTTTAATAAGCATGTGAAAATGAAACTCCACCAAATATGTGGCCATTTATTCAACCAATTATTACTTTGATGCCATGGTGGTCTCAAATTTAGCATAAATACTTTAATTTAGCTCATTTAAAAATTTAATCTTTAAAATCCAATTATGAGACAAATAGAAATATATTCAATAAAAACTGGCTCACAATACTAGAAAATGTAGGAAATATCTATATAATAACATGTATATTTTAAACCATATCATATATACACTATAAACGGCCATATATGTATGTATATATACGCCCGTATAAGAACGCATACACGGGCGTATATGTACATACATGTACGCCCACATACACGGACGTATATCTATACTATATATAATGCATGAAACATGAGCAAATTAAGACACCTACATTTTAAGTAATTCACAACTTGTAAAGCTTAAGGTACACCTTCTATAGCATGTAAGATAGGGACAAACTTGTCCATTAAAAAATATACATGAAAAAAATTACATTGCCCCCTCATCTTTACTCAACTTTTGTAAATTTAAAATATTATTACAACTTTGAACCTTCATCTTTACCTATGTATTCTTTTTTATTTTAATTGTAACCAACTTCCCACCAACGATTTTCCAACGGCCGTAACTTTTTCATACGTTAATACATTTTTTTTTTAAATTACACCATAAAAACAAGCACTTTATTGTCTTTAATTTGGGTATGGTATTGCTATAGTTTTTTTCAATTAAAAAAATTAACATGTTACATATAGGCGTTCACAATTCAGTTTTAACGGTTTTTAAGTTAAATAGTGAGCTAAACCGTGGTTTGATTTTTTTTCATTGAAAACGAAAACTAAAGCGTCAAAAATTTAAAATGAATCGTTACTAATGGTTTGGTTTCACACATTGAGTTTCAATAATAAGTTTACAGTCTGGTCCGGTTTTATATGGCCTATTTTTGGTATAAACCGTAAACCGAACTGTTTTCTATGGTTTGAACATTCAGAAACCATCTAATCAAAAGTGGCGATTGGTTTAAACGTTTTCAAGATTTTAAACGGACTTTGAACATCCATAATTGTTACATGATTACTAGGATTTTGGTTTCCCGCAGCATCGCGCGGGCACCCGTCTAGTGTAAATACATATACGCCCACAGAAAAAAGGGGTTGTAATCCTTACCTTGAGCTTTCTCTGTCAAGATATTTGTGTCTAAACCTCATGCAATCCGGTTCTTCACCCAACACATGAGAATTTTGTTGAAGACCAAAATCTAACATCAATTTCTCCGTCGTCGATGTTCACGTTGTCACACCCCACCCATTTCTGATTTTCAGCAACCAAACTATTTTTTTACTGCTTAAATGCAACTTTTAGTTAATTACCCTTTAGTCGTTGAAGTTTCCTCATTTACAAGTAACTACTAAGTTATAGTTTAGTTAGTTGTTTGCACTTAACCTACCATAGTTTTATTACACAAACAAAGTAGTCAGTCAAAAATTAAGAAAACATGAAGTTACATTGTGAAATCTTCACAAACAACATAAAAAACTTGAAAACAAGATATTCATAAACTACTAAATATTTACATACTATTGTCTTGTTTGTAACTTCACCTTGTTTATCTAAAAAAAGCATTTTATCTCGGATATATTCCAACTCTTGCTAGAGACTGCCCTTCAGAGCCGGCTTTGGCATACTCCAACCCGGACAACCGGTCGGGGCACTCAATTTTTGATGGCACACAAATTTTTATATATTAGGTCGGAATGGTCATATTTTTTTCCGGCCACTGTCGAGAAGAAGCGGTGTTGGAAGGAAGGGTAGATGGAGGTGTTGGGTTGTGTAAAAAGGATAGTATGGAGGTTGTGGGTTGTGTAAAAAGGGTTGTATTATATACATTTGTCGTTTCATTAATGATGAATTATTTAATGTTTTTAAAAAACTTTTGGTATACAGCTGGTAATCATTTTTATCAGAGTAAACTTTTTTAAAGATATTTCATATATTTTACTTTTTCTTATAGTTTAATAACCTATTTGAGTCCTTTCAATGTGGTTTGGGCTGAGTGGTGGCGTTGGCAAGTGTTGCAATATGGGTGTGGGCCGGTGTAGGGTTAAGACATAATTTTGGGAATTGGGTTTTCTCTTGTTATTGTGGTAGTGGGATGAGTTGTTGTGATTGTTATTCTTGGAGGATTCAGGCTTAGATTCCTTAGTGGGCTCAGGTGTGGGCTTCTCATTAGGCTTCTTAGAACTCTTCCGCGTCAAGGTCCCGGCCTTAACGTGGTTCTCGGTGAGGGTACCGGCTAAGGTGATGGCATCATGGATGGTTTGAGGGTCACGACTAAGGACGGAATCATGGATTTGCATAGGCAAACCCGAGATGTACTTGTCGATTGCATGTTCAAGGGGAGTGACCATGTGGGGGATGAAAAGGCTCAATTCATGGAAACGATCGTTGTAGATGGTGTCATTACCACTTTCTTGCTTCAAATTCCAAAATTCTTCTTCCAACTTTCGAAGCTCATGTTTTGGGCAAAACTTTTCTAGCATGAGTTTCTTGAGGTCATCCCATGGCAAGGCCATGGCAACCTCAGTGCCAAGCGTGCGCTTCACACTGTTCCACCAATGAGGGCCTTCATCTTGAGTACCCTAGAGGCATAAGTGATTTTCTTGTCCTCGGGACATTCACAATGGAGGAACACGCTCTCCATTTCTTCGAACCATTGGAGGAGAATGGTAGCACCGTCAATACCGAAGTATTCGGGCGGGTTAGCACCCTTGAATTGCTTGATGGAACAAGCAATTGGGTTCCGAGTTGTGGATGATGTAGGAGTATTCACAGTTTGCAATTGAGAGATGATCGTTGGGAGGGCTAACACGATGCCCTTAGCAATGCGGGACGACTTGTTGCGGCCAGAGTTGCCGATGCGACGGTTACGGTTGATGAGGCGAGAAGACATACTGCAGGGGTAAAAGGTGTAAAATTCGTAAGACTCGGGTAAATCTTACAAGTATAGAATTGACGAAATATAGTAATCGTGCATTGAGATTGGGATTGTGTTTGAGGTTGACAATTTCATTACTTAGGAAAAGTTATGATTATACAAGTCTTGTCATATTTAATATTATGAAAACATATCTTAAAATGTAAATGGATTCATTTGTTGGTTAGGTCTTCATGAACCACCATGGGTCCTTCCAACAAAATGAAAAACATTGAAAACTCAAATAAAATCATTTAGAATCGAATTGAGGAGGGTGTTGAGGTAGACGGTTGAAGTAATTCGGGAACCACCCCGTATTTACATACTTCTCCCATCAACTTCAACAAAACACAACACGGAAAAACCGAGTTTAGCCACGTATCACCGTGAATTTGGTTTATAATTTAAGAGTGTGATCGTCACATGACCACATTTGATACAATGAGGGTAGTAGATTCGGTTTCGTTTGGTGTGATATGCATTGGCTTAATAAGTTTCACACCCTTACCGAACACTCCAGGAAGGCAACCGGGTCTCGCGGTTGATTGAGATTTATGTGCATTGCACTTCCTTAGGCTCGCAAGCCTTGGTGTCAAGTGTTCGGTAAACAAGTATGTCACTCTTACAGTTTACTACATATCCGTCACACGAATCTTCCTCAATGAGAGGGGAGTGAAAATGCGGGATTTCTTAAGGAATTTCCCATTTTTTTAAAAATCGTCCTAAAGTTTTGAAACCAATTTTGAGAGTGAGGCATAGCCTCGGATTAGGTGTGTGCTTTTTTGTACAATTGTATATGATGAACAATATAAATATGCTAAGCTATGTACAAAAATTTAAACAAGTAGGGTGCACGTATAGGAACACGTATAGGGACCCTAAGCATGCTACTAGGTCGTTATGTCTAACCACCTATCTTATAGCCTTCGGCTCTGATACCAATCTGTCACACCCCAACCTACGGCGAAACATGCGGGGCACGACATTGATTGTATCATAGCTTAAAAGACACTAAGTAAAATACACGTGTCAATATCTAAATTATTCATTCATATATCAAATTTCAAATCCACAAACATTGTCTCAAAAATACCATTACAAATCAATTATTCAAAGCATAAAAACTTTAAACAAAAGTGTTCTTCATTCATCAAAGTAACCTAAGGTATCATCTAACTTCCAATACTTGATTCATCCTATAAAGCTACCTGCATCATGCGTGAAAATATATATTTTTGTCAACATAAATTTGAGCAAGTAAACCATAGTTTTTGAGTATATATAATAATATAATGACAATTCCATGCAATAATCGTACATTACTACAACTAGTAAACAATAAATAAAAGTTGTATTTTCAACCGAATCGCATTGATAACGGTTTACTTCGACGGCGTATGATCATACTAATGAGGATGATGATGAGGTACCAACCAACATAGATTAAACACATAGTCATTTTCGCACGTAACAACCAATCGAGCAATTAAAATTATGTATATAACGGAATAGTAGTGAAAAAAGTAAGTTGATTTTTGAACGCATAACGCCCCCAAAATTGTAAAGCGGTAAAAAGGGGGATGTGAATTTACTTACCTTATAGAGTATGATAAACGAGGACGAGATAATACAAGAAAAGGCTAGGATGAAAACGGTCAAGCTTTTCGAGATTTGCCGACAAATATTCCTAGTTATTTATGACAACGTGAATTAAATATAATCATAACGAAATACTAAGATTTATGACGGGTTTTAAGATTCGATGTGGTTGTGTGTAACATTTAAATATTACTAGATGCATTTTCGTTAATTATAAGGGCATTTATTAATGTTAAAGTTGTTGTGGTTATCCTTATTATTATTATTAGTAATAATAATAATAATAATAATAATAATAATAATAATAGTTGTGATAATAATGATAATGATTTATAAGTAGTAATAACAATAATAATAATAAATAGTAATAATAAAAGTTAACAAGACCGGATTTTAGATGACGAGAACACGACTTAAAGTTGTCGGTTTTATAATATTTAAATGTTTATTTGGGTAAAGGATAATTAATGTTTAAACAATTAAATAAAGTTAAAAAAAGAAATAAAAAAAAATGCCAAAACCGGCTGGGTCGGGTTTGAACCCGCAACCCAGCCATTGTTACACAGGTGACCAACCAACTAAGCCAACAACCAAGTTGTTAACATTGTAGACCCGAAAATATATAAACACAATTAAAAAGGAACATGAACCCTAGATTATCCAATTGGGTAATCTGGTCCATGTTCGATCAAACCACATTGGGGCTAATGATCTATGGTGAAACGTGATTCCAGCCGTACCTATTAATTGGATTATAACAACTGGTAAGATGGTGAATTAGATCGAGCGAGTTGCGACCAGAAGCTTGATATCGAACAGGTTCTTGACGTCCTTGTATACAGAAAATAGGTTAGGGTTTTGATTCGCGAGGTCGAGGTGAGTGTGTGTACAGTTTTAATTGCATCCTAGACGTGTATTTATAGTGTTTTGGGGATCGAATGAGCCGCGACTTATAATTAACGAATTAGCTGTCAATTAGTTAGAGTTTTCCATGTTTAGGGTGTCGGTGGGATCGCATTAAGGTAAGGAATTGATTTGGCATGATCAATTACGCGTTTAACGAGTCCGAAATTGGAGGGGGGTGGTATGGCGTCGGCAGGAGGGAGAGGGACGGAAGATGGAGATATTTTGAATGTTATTTGCAATTTGGTCCCTGGGTTTATAGATGGAAACGAGAATGGATTAAATTTTTGATTTTGGATGGAAGTTGCAAGTTCTTGTAAGGTTAAGTATTTAAACTATTAAATAATAAAAATACTCAATAAATGTGTTGGTTTTATTAAATGAGTGACCCGAACCCTTAAACGGGTCGGGTATGATTACAAGAATACATAAATTAAAACCCGAAATATTACATTATATGTGGTTAATCATTTTTATTTTAAAAAGTTAATTTAGAACTGAACACAAATTTTATAGCTAAAAAAGTAATGTTTATACGATCGTTAATGGTTATTGTATACACTACGTCGATGGTTAAAAGAAACAGTTATTATTTTATATTAGAGAATATAAATTTTTTATATTGACCATGTGGTTATAAAAATCTCAATCTCATTTTGTTGAACTTAATATTTTTTTTACCAATCCATTTAAAGTATTGGGCAAACTAAATTTAAACTAAATAATAATAATAATAATAATAATAATAATAATAAATATACAGGAGGCGTCAAGCGGTGCCGATTGAATTCCAAAAATATTGAGAGACCAGTGGCCTATTCTTAAATCCTAATTGTGACCTATGTGCTTTATTATTTTTATAACGTTAATGTCGTTCAAAACCATTAGCTTCTATATTTCATAGTCGATAGGGCATATAGACCTTTTTATTTCGGCTCGGTCGAGGCATACAAACTCTCGAAGACGGCCCTGCTGCCCTTGACTTTTGTTAATGGTCATTGAAAAACATACTGAAATGGAAAACTGTATTCTCCTGAATTTAAACAGAAGCTTATTATCTGAAGGCGTTAAAACACTACGAGAACATGCCTCCTCAAATAAATTACTTGAAATTTAGATTTAAAACTCGTGTATTACATGAGCATAAAATATAGACAGAATTACAAATTTGTCCTTTAAAAAAAGCCAAATTACGGTTCATGTCCTTTTTTTAGTTTTCTTGCAGGCGGTGTACTTTAAACTTTTTGTTTCTACACGTTATGTCCTTTATGCTAACTGGGTTAGAAAAACTCAGTTAAATACCCTCACGTGAGGCTCATGTGAGGGCATATTGGTCTTTTCGTCTACCCTGCAACTTCTTCTTCTTCATCTTCATTTTGCAGATCTCAATCAACTCCAATTACCTTCCCCTCCTTTCTCTCTTATTTCTCTCTCTACGCCACCACCATCACCACACCATCACCATACCACAACCACTCCGGCCATGGATTTCCTCAAACACCATCACCACCGCCACCTGCCACCGCTCCATCTCCGTCACAGCTTCGCCACCAGCACAGCTCCTCCACCAACCAGTGTTGCAAAAATCGCTAGTCGGTGGTCGGGCAGTGGGGTGGGGACTAG
The DNA here is from genome assembly GCF_021521415.1 of Bidens hawaiensis. Taxonomy (NCBI): domain Eukaryota; kingdom Viridiplantae; phylum Streptophyta; class Magnoliopsida; order Asterales; family Asteraceae; genus Bidens; species Bidens hawaiensis. Next base: position 142,966 of record NW_027505176.1, read on the forward strand.
CGATTAATCGGGATTAGTCGAGATTAATCGGGACTAATCGGATCGGACTTTAATGTATATTTTTCAGTTTTATACATACACACACACATTTTTATATGTAATTTTCAGTTTTGTACATACACAAACATATTTGGCCAGAAATTGGCTGTAATCTCGCTGGAAACCACTAGTTTTTGTTGCAATCTGGCCAAAAATAGTTGATTTGGGTCGGAATCTCGCCGGAAACCACTGATTTTGGTCGGAATCTCGCCGAAAATCGTCGATTTTGGCCGGATTTGACCGTTAACCGCTTAATTGGCCGACTAGCCCAAAATTAATCAGTGAAGTGAGGACTAGCGATTAATCGGGGATTAATCGGTGACTAGTCGGGATTTTTGCAACACTGGCACCAACCCGGCCATGGATTCAGATCTGCGATTTCGATTTTTCAAATCTGCATCTTCCGGCGAGGCGGCTCATCGGCGGCAGTATACAAATAAATAATTAAAAACAAACAAAACCAGATCTGGTCAAAGTCAACCAAACAATAATTAAAAACAAATCTATACCGGAATATACTTCATCTTCCGGCGAGGCGGCTCATCGGCGGCAGTATCGTCATCATCATTGGAATGATCGTCGTTATGAGTTTTACGAACGGTGTCCACTTGTAAAGCAGAATACGAGATGCTGCCTCATTATTATTATTATTATTATTATTAGTAGTAGTGGTGGTGGTGGTGGTGGTGGTGGTGGTGGTGGTGGTGGTGGTGGTGGTGGTGGTGGTGGTGGTGGTGGTGGTGGTGGTGGTGGTGGTAGTAGTACTGTTAACGTTTCCGTTTGAATATGTTGTTTATTATTATCGGATGAAGGTGTGTTGGGTGTGACGTGGATCCACTTCTTCCACTTTCTGACAGGACCTGTGACGCTGGACTGTGGTTGTCTTCAGAGAGAGAAAGATGAGAGAGAGAGAGAGGGAGAGAGGGTTGATCTTAGATTAGGTATTGTTGGTGGTGGTTTATGGTGGGAGTGGAGATGGTTTTCGTCGTCGGAGAAGACGGCGGCGGTGGCTTGCCGGAGAGGGAACTCGGTGGCAGGCAAGGGAAGAAGGGACGAAGGGGGAGACGGGGGTGGGTTGGGTTTTGTTTGACTTCAAGGGGTTTTGTTTGCAGGTACAGACGAAAAGACAAAAATGCCCTCACATGCGTCTCACGTGAGGGTCTTTAACTGCGTTTTTCTAACCCAGTTAGCGTAAAGGACATAACGTGTAAGAAAAAAATGTTTAAAGTACACCGCCTGCAGGGAAACTAAAAAAAGAACAAGAACCGTAATTTAGCTTTCTTTAAATGACAAAATTTGTAATTCTGTCTAAAATATATTAAAATGCATATGCAAAAGGATGTTTATATATTTGCAAAGGTCCCATGTAAACAAAACAAACGTATGGGATTGAAATTTCTACTTGAAATTTGAAATCATCACCTCGAATATTTCACATGCATATCACATATGTCATGTTTTCGTCCAAAGTGAGGGCAAATATATTAAACAAAAACCCATTAAGGGAGATGGTTCCATCGTGATGGGTTCAGTAGCGAATTCAGAAAATTTTTTCGCAGGGTCAGTATATAAACTTTTTTTCTAATCCGGTTCGGGTCAGGTAAAATCGGTATATTGTTTTTTCGATCCAGTATGACCATTCCGATCGGGTCAAATCAAGTCGGGTCATATAAACAAATGATCATATAACCTAAAAAGGTAAGTTAAGCTTAATTAAAATGCATAATTATAATAAAATAGAGCTAAAGTTCTCTTACGGATTCTTATTTTTTGAAATCTAACTATAATATCAACTCTTTTGACATTCGTAAACAAGTGTTAATCAATAAACAATTACTTTATTTGTTTTCATAGAATTTGATAGTATTTTAGTCTTTCTGAAAGAACATCTGTATACAATAAAATTATTAGTCATACATTAAAGAAAACTAAAAGTTTATTAAAAAAATAATAAATAATATACTAAATATTAGGACAAGTAATGTTGGTAAACATCATATGGACTTTTATTAATGTAACTACATGAAGTTAATGTATACGTATAATATTTTTTAGACTTTTCATGTGCCATTAAATTTGATAAGTTAACGAGTTGTGAAAGAATGTTAAGATCTTATAATTAGGTCTTCATTCTTTTCTTCTTTATCTATAATCTGAGCACACCTCTCCACGGGCTATCGGAAAATATAGCTTGTTTATTTTTTTTTCTTACACCTTAAATTTTGATATTCCACCGGAGTCGGTGTTAAAATTTCATAGGGGTCAGTCCGGGTTATAATACATATATATCACTAAAAATTTTATTTTCATAGGGGCCGGCCGACCTCCGTGGACCAATGTAGATCCGGCCCTGGATGGGTTCACCAAGAAGAAGAAGAAGAGAGATAACTTTGAGTAGTGATTTCATTAACAGATCAACCGTTCAATTTAACCGAACCATATTAGAGGTGAAAAAAAACCTGGAACCGGACTCGAAAAAAAACAGATTCGGGTTTTTTATACCCGATTTTTAATACCAAATGCATTTTAGTACCAAAACTCGTACTCGAAATCGGACCCGATTTGTACATGGTAATACCCGAAAACCGGAACCGGATTTTTCAAATACCCGAAAAATACCTAAAAATACCGAAAAACACCCCAAGAAAGTGCAACCCTTTAAAAACCCAATTTATACCCATACCCGAAAAATACCTTGAAAAAAGCCCAAAAAAACCCGAAAATAGGGTTTTTTCAATACCCGAAAACAGGGTAGTCAAATACCCAGATTTAGAATACCCGATTCTATACCCGACCTAAACCTAATGCATAGGATATGGTTTTTAAAGACAATACCCGATTTTCGAATACTCTTATATCCGGGACCGGGTATTTGAAAAAACCCAATTTTTGCACCTTTAAACCAGCTAACTTGAAAGAGTTAGTAGACGTTTGCATTTTTAATCCTGCTAATTATATGACTCATCAATGACCCTTTAGCCCTTCTAAACGTATCAAGCTACATGTACTAGTTGAAGACTTGTTTGTGTTCGATGATGAAAATTAAATTTTGAACTTGTTGATGAATCCATTTTGACAATTAGTATAAATTAGAAGATAAATATTGCAAGAAAAAATGGTGTTATAAATAAGAAATTTAGTTGTTTAGTTATTATTATTTAGTGTTTTATAAAATAAGTTATAAGTTAGTGAAAATAAGCAATCCCAGACACCACCTGAACAGAGCTTACTCATCACCAGTCTACTACTAGTAGTGGCCGTGGTGCCATTGTTCTTTGTAACGTAAACTAGTATTTTTACCGGCGCGTTGCGTCGGGACAGTTTGGTAAACCCCAGAGGTAGTAAAACTCAAGGGTTGTCGGTCCTAAGCGTTGATATGGTAAGTCGACACAAATTCAGTAGGTTTCAGTTACGTGTGTTATTGTATCGGAATTAAAACAAAAGGTAAAACAAAAATATATATAAAATTGAGGTGGACCAAGGGGGTGGTGTCGGCTAGTATAACTCGAGTGTTGGTAAAACCCGATCGTTGTCAATCCCGAGAGTTTAGGCGGTGAGTCTACGCAAGTTCGATTGGTTTCTGACACGTTTGTTACGGTACGAAAATAAAAATATAAAAAACAAAATCAATATTCGGTTGGTTTCCGTTATGTTCGTTATGATGGCAGTGGATCAGTAAAACCCAGGCGCTGTAAAATAGGAGCTTTGTCGGTCCCGGTTATGCGGCGATGTGTCAACGTGAGTTTGGTCATTTTCGGTTACATTCGTTATGGTAACGAAACTAAAACCCAAGTGTTGTATCAAGTGTTGAAAACCATAACATTTTCTGTCTTGGGCGTTGCAACGGCGAGTCGACGCAAATTCGGTTGATTTCGTTTACATTTTTTACGGTACTGGAACTAAAATAAAAAAGGTCGGTTAAACCCGAGTATTGGTAAAACCCAATCCTTGTCGATACAAGGCGCTGCGACAGTGAGTTGGTAAAACCCGAACATTTTCAGTCTCGGGCATTACGGCGGTGAATCGACACGAATAACCATTTAATAATTAAGATTAAAAAGAAATTAATTTCACAATAATAAATGGACCAATAATACTCTTGCGTTGCCAAACTTTTCATTTATATTACATAATAATTTGTATCGTTATTTTTCATTTTTTGTTAAAAAAATCAGAAAATCTAAGATAAATTTATATTCCATTGTTTGCAACTTCAAATTCCCAACTAATCCACTATTCTCACCATTCAGAAGCACGGGAACATCCATCATCATTTGACTTGAACCATGTATGCGTTGTTGTTTTCATGCACCCTCGAGAAAAAAAAAAAGACAAATAAAATATGTTTTTATCAGTTTGTATGATTTATAAAGTGGGTGTATGAAATCACAATACCTACCTAAATAGGTTTGATGATGAGTTTGAAAAATTATTTCCTACCAACTTCGACATAACTTAGTTGTACATATCTAAAATCTCTAATGTCAATGCTAGTTTTGGTGTATTATGTACTACGCTAAATAATTCTAAAAAAACGTTTGAATGTTTTGAATATCCTTCGGTTTTCGGGTAATACTAGTTGAATGTTTTGAGTATCCTTCTGTTGTCGGAGGAATAATTCCGATGACTCAAACGTACACGCATCATGATGCCTTAACAACGAATATTTGTTTAAGATAAATGTTTCTAAATCTTCATTAATACTATTATAAATCTAGTATATACACTTGTTTCTAAATCTATTATAATATTCTCATTAATACTGTATACTTATTATTATTCTAGTTTGGTTTATTGGAATTTAATAATCCAAACTATGGTGATGTTAATTCCAACTTAAGAAATTCCTTAGAATAATCCCAACTTTCACTCTATTAGCCTTTACTGAGTCTTTTGTTAACAGAAACTAACTCAGTTAGTTTTAGGACAAAATATGTCGTTTCTGCAAATTGAGGGGGACAAACGAAAAATATGAATTAACTTACAAACTCAATGACACGGGCGCCACCACCACCGCGGTTTCCGCCACCGACACCGCGACCCTCGACACCGCCACCATCACCACCACCACCACAACCACCGCCGTCAACACCGTAACCACCACCACCACTGCAGCCTCCGCTACCGATGGTGGGGTTGTAGGCAGTGGCGGAGGTTGCGGTGGTAGTGGCGGTGTCGACGGCGGCGGACATGATGGTGGCGGTGTCGAGGATCGTGGTGTCGGTGGCGGCAACCGCGGTAGTGTTGGCGCCCGTGTCATTGAGTTTGTAAGTTAATTTTTATTTTTCGTTTGTCCCTCTCAATTTGCAGAAATGACATATTTTGTCCTAAAACTAACTGAGTTAGTTCCTGTTAACAAAAGGCTCAATGGAGGCCAATAGAGTGAAAGTTGGGATTATTCTAGAGAATTTCTTAAGTTGGAATTAATATCGACCAATAAGCCAAAGTTTGGATTATTAAAATCCAATAAACCTTCTAGTTTTATACTAGATAACTTTTAATTCTTGTACGTCATTCCTTTAACATATGCAACATGTATATTATATGACTAAAGTTTTACACCTTAGGATTTCTCATTAGTGAAAATCAAACTCCAAAATCTAGTCAAATATATCAAACTCTGTTTGCAAATATGTCTATAAATCGTTCAAACTCTTTGTGAGCTGTTTTAAATCAACTCACTACAAGCTCGAGCATAAACTTAATTTTAAAATAGAGTTCTATATCAAGCTTGATTAGGCTCATGAGTGCATTGTTAGAATAAATACAACATTTCTTGTTTAACAATAATTACATATTTATAAAAAAGTAATTAAAAATAGAATCTTAAAATGTTACATAAACTAAAATTACATGAATTAAGCATTATTATTAATATTTAATATTAATATAAAAAAGCGTTTTATTTTAAGCCCATTTTTATTTTGTAATTTTGTAAAAGATTCATTTTAAAACAACAAAAACCAACAAATCAAATAAACTCTTTGCAACCATTGTCTATCATTCAAGAGTACAAATAAATGAAGAATATGTGTAGCCATCTAACCACCACCATCAGTACAAAACAATAATACTCCTAATTCACAAACCTTAACCTTACCTCATGGAAACTGAAATGACCCTCCAATCTCATTTGCACCAGCAGGTGGATTAATAGCAACCCAAAGAAGCGAAATCGTGATCGCAATCAACCCCGACCACACAAATACAATCGTCGGCGTCCTCCCTCTTCGCCCCATCAACCCCTTCGCAAACGGGTACAAATGAGCCAGCACCCAAAAGCTGAAAAACACCCCGCCCAACAACCGACTCCACTGCGGTATAGCGCTGTAGATCGTCCGACTCACCCCAACCGCTATGGCAATAAGATTTGTCATCATAATAACAATAGGCGGTATCATCAAAGACGTCCATTTAATTATGTAAAGATCAGCAAACTCGTCATCGTTGTCATCACCGCCCGATTTTGACGTTAATGTAAACGAGATCTCGATTCCAGCCACCACTTTTAGTAGACCTTGAAGAACAGCTGCAAGATGAGCACTCGTACCGCCAATGAGCCAAAACTGTTCGTTCCTCCACCATTCTTCTAACTCGATGCCCGACCATTTGATCTCCAAAACCGCAAGCATGCAAAGGGTTATTGTAATGGAAAGAAGGTACACCAGAAATGTGACATCGAGGCTTTGAACAATGAATTGACCCGAGAAAAGTGAAAGAGCAGGGAGAAAGCAGTACACGATTAAAAAGATTGATGTGAACGGGTAAATCCCGACATTAAGATAAGCGATTCTTTGGAGAAACTTCATTCTTGAGCTGGCTAAAAGCGCGTTATTCTTCGAGAAGAATATTTCAACTGAACCAGTGGCCCATCGGAGCACCTGGTGGAGACGGTCAGTCAGGTTAATCGGGGCAGTCCCACGGAACGCGTCCCGTTTGGTCACACAATAGATCGATCGCCATCCACGGTTATGCATTCGGTAACCCGTAACCACATCTTCTGTTACCGACCCGTAAATCCACCCGACCCGGTTTCCCCATTCGGTTTTATCTTCATACCAGCATGAAATCACGCTAATCGCTTCGGCAACAGTAGACGCGTCTAGAAGCTCTCGAGGGATTGTGAGTGCACCGGGCGGTCGACCATTTTTAACTGCGGGATGATCGGCAAGTGGGCGGCCTTGGAACTCGGCTATCGGGATCGTGTCAATTAACAAACTCGAGTTACCAAACTTTTTCGGGAATAACGAAAGATTCATTTCATCGTCATCCGAATCTCCCATTCTCAAAGTCCGATTTTCATCAGGAGCAGAAGCAACCGAACCCGAGCTTTTCTTCCGCCGAGGGAAACAACAGCTGCAACAACCGGAGTGGTACTCCTTTGACCGAGGCGGGTCAAACCCGTAAAGTGCGGTCCTACGAAACAACGTTCCGGTCCCAACATAAACCGGGCCTTGAAGCCCATCAAGGGCTCGCATGTTTCCATCGAAGAAAACCGTGTTGTGGTTCGCGTAACGATCAGACGGGTCAATACCTTCAAATCGTTGTGGGAACTGCACATAACAGATGCGATCCCCACCTCTGTCCATCATGAAACACATGCCTTCTCTTATGGCTTGAGAGTTGTATATATAATGATCACAGTCAAGATTAAGCATGAACGGTCCATTAGACATAATAGCCGAGGCCCGAACCAGTGTGTTCATGGCTCCAGCCTTCTTGTTATGATCGTAGCCTGGTCGTTTTTCACGAGACACATAGACTAAAAGCGGAAGCCGGATATCAACTTCACTGAAATCAACCGGATTCGCCTCGTCATCTGCACCGTTCAGTGGTTCATCGCTCGGTGGCTTCAACATCACCTGGCATTATTTACACATAATCAGTTTAATACATGTACAAACTTAAAAAATAAAAATAAAGAGAAAATTGCATAAATGGTCCATGTTCGGACTAAGTTTGCAATTTTGGGTAAAAACACATGAACAGTTTTGTCGGATTTTCTATAAAATGAAATTACCAAATTACCTGTATAATGCCTGCATGATCACCCTTTGAGTGTTCTGGAGACGGAATCATCCAAGTACCGGGCCAATGAGTTGCATCCGCCATCCATGTTGCTTTTGGGATCTTAACGGGCTGCAAGAGTTCATCACCCGCAGTTTCTTTTTGAAGTTTCATGGCTTTGATTTCTTCTCTAGCATTATAAGCATCGGACCGTCTCCTAATCGAATCTGGAAGCCCGTTAATCCTCACCTTAAACTCATCATACTCCCGTTTAACTCGTCTGCGGTCCCTCACAAAGTCCTGCCTCACCTTATTCTTAAACGGATCTTTCTTCAAATTAAAATAAGTCTCAGGATTCCTCGGTTCAATAGCATGCTTCCGACAAAATGGGACCCACAAATTGGCAAAGCTTGCAGCTTCTGCCATAGCTTCAAAGGTTAAAAGAGCACCACCGTCATCAGAAACATAGCACGATAACTTATCAACAGGGTACTCAGCAGCAAGAATTGATAATATTGTGTTTGCGGTGACTAAAGGCGGTTCTTTTTCGGGATCTGCGGTTGACACAAACACATCCACCCCGGGAAGATCAGACTTTCCTGACGGGTTTTGTGGGCTCGGGGTTTCAAACTTCTCTTTTAAAACGTTTAAGTCGGTTGCACGGTTAACCGGTGCGAGTTTTGGAAGCTGGTCAAGTAACCAAGAAAATGCAAACCATACTTCACAGATAACCGACATGAACCATAGCCATATTGCATCTTCATTCGGGTGAGTGATTCTCCAATGAAGAAATAATCCAAGAACCACCATCCGAATCAAGGCTAGAAGCCTGCATTGCATACACAAAATAAAAATTAAATTAAAGAAAATAGACAAAATAAGATGATGTCATCAAAGGACATACCGATAAGGACTTATAACAGCAGCAGGTATCTTCAACTTGCGAGTAAGAGGCCGCCACGGTTTGTTAAGCAGTTCCAACTGTTCGGTCCCGCTTACGCCCGATCTATCCTCGCTTATTCCTTCATCTTTTGGCCAAAACGCGTTGCCATAACCGTATGTCCCACTGGTCTCAAACAACCAACGATTATGATCAAATTCACCCGTTTGGCTTCTAACCAAAGCTGACTTCGTTGACTTCATCAAAGATAATCTTCTCTCCATCTTTGATGACAACCGTCTCTCCATTTTAGAATTTTGAATATTTGATGGCAGAGATAACGGTTGCCTCGGGTCAACACGGTTTTTATCAAGATCCGTTTGTTTATACGGCTCTTTACACCCCGGGCAGATCCCGTCACCAGTTTTAACCGCGTCAACATAACAATCCCGACAAATTTTGAAATCACATTCACACGGAAGTATATCTACACCCCGTTCATCACTCATAACAATCCCGTCACATCCGGGTATTTGACAAGAAGACCCTTTTGCACCCGCCATTTGAGGATGGCTGGTTTCGGAATCGATCACTTTGTCCATCAAGTGAGCCCGTGTTACACTGTTGAAGCCGCCAGTAAAAAGTGAGTTCGACACGTACTGTTCTTCTACCCGTTGTGAAATCGAAGGATCCATCGGTTGGTTATCAGGTGTAGGTGGTATATGAACCGTGTAGTTCATAAACTCACCACTTCCAATTTCACTATCGAGATCTTCTCTTGAATAGTTTACATATCGGCCTGAAGATGTCCTTCTAGCAAAAGTCACCTGCGGTGGAATCGCACCCCGCCCCTGTTGCAGTTCTACCGATTTTGGCGATCTAGAAGACATTTTTCACTAATTTCGTAACCAAAATCTCATAAATCTCCAAAGAAATTAACAGATCACCTGAAAATAATCAAGATATAAATAAAAAAGAATCCAAAAAACAGAAAAAAAGCATGCTTTAAACTTGATAAATTACAAATATATAAAGTCACACCATACCCTTCATCCAGAACATGTGAAAAACTACTAGATTGATTAAAAGCACAAAACACATGAAAAGAAAAACCTTTTAATCATACAAAAAACAACACATTAACAGTTGATGAATAACAAAAAAAGTAAAATTACAAATCACCTAATCAGATATGAAGTATATATCAATCATCCATGGAAGAAATAATAAACCCCCAAATTATTTTATTTATGTGAGTAAAGAGAGCAAGCAGATGAACAAACAGCCACAGATTTCTTCACCCTATATACGACTAGAAAATATATTATATTATTATAATAATAATAATAATAATAATAATAATAATAATAATAATAATAATAATAATAAAGTTTTATAAAAACAAAGAAGCCGCTTCCCAGAGAGCGTGTGAGGAACAATTAAAACCAACACTTAATATTACAACTGTAATTAACAAAGCATTTTTTAACATAATATTAATAATATGTAATTTAGATTACCTGAACCAACACTTCAAGTTATAATAATATTTGTTTACAAGGGTTTAAATATTCAACGAAAGTGACTGCAAATATAAGACATGAACTAGACATAATAAACATGAACCGGGTCAAACAGTCGCCGGCTCCGGCTCTCCAATTGTAACGAATAAACCCTAGATTAGTTTAGCTTACCTAAATATAAATAAATAAATGTTGTTGTTGTTGACAGATCTTGTTGTCCGGATTCTATTGGGATGGAATCTAAGGATCTTCGGACAAACCGCCGATAAAAGATGGTCCAAACGGAAGTATTGCCGGAACAAAACACAGTCCGAAATAAGCGACTGTGTGTTACTTGTGTGTGTGAGAGAGAGAGAATATAATGAGAATACAAGAAAAGGGTTTTTGTTTCAAGTATGAAAATTGAAATTGAAATTGAAATTGAAATTGAAATTGAAATTGAAAATGAAGAATGTTGGAGGAAGCTAATAATAATAATAATAATAATAATAATAATAATAATAAAGGATATACTTTTGGAATTTGGGATGGGCCTAACCCTTTGCGTACGCAGATTTTATGTTTCGGTTTTATACATGATGATTACAATTTACCTTGTCACGTTTTTTGTTATTTAATACAGTTATGTATACAAGGTTAATGGAGTGTAAAGGAGATAAGTTTTCTTGATGACTAGATTTGATAAAGAAAATTGATTTGATTTGATTTTAGTCTAAGTGTGATGGACTACTAGACCTTGATGTTGATTTAAAAGCCGATAGTTTAAATGAGCTCAAACTTCGTAGGCTTGATTTTGCACGAGACAAAAAGATATATACTAGAAGTTATCAGGTCGACAATTCGGAGTCTTTTCGAATTTAATTATTACAAATCAAAACAACAAATCAACATATATGTTTGTTTTTCAAATAACTTAGAGGATCAGTTTTATTTAGTTTTTTTTTTTTTGCCTAACTATGGTTAAAATTGGAGGTCAAAACCAAGTGCGCTAAAGCCCTAGCTTGAGTTTACTCCCTTGTAAAGTTGGCCCTGACAAATATTTATATATCAGAAAGTTGAGCCGAGGGAAATTCGAGTTATGCGAAACATTTACAAGTCCAACTTGAGCTTCACAACTTTTGGAATTTCATTTTTATTTCTTATATTGTTCTATTATGCTTGTAGATTTATATGATGAGTTTGATAAGGGGTTCAACGATCATCTTCTTTCTTAAAGATTCATAAAAAGATATAAATATGAAAAATTACTAAATAAACAATATATCTTTTCCTATGCAAAAGATATAATTACTAAAAAAACAAGATTTTTTTCCTATTCAATAAATATATTTACTAAAGATAATAACTTTTTCCCTATGCAAAAAGAATAACAATAAATACTAGAAAACAAGATTGTCACTTTGATTATTTTCTTGTGGAAATCAGTCAATATCTTTTCACTTATTAATCATTGAAAAAAAATCATATATTAATTTAATTAAAAAAAGAAAAAAAGATGTTCTGGTTGACAATAATACCCTTACCCTACACGCTAAGATCCTCACACAACCCCATTAGTGGACAAAAGTCAAAAACTTAAAACAACATGACCGTAGCACAAGCAGCATATTCTCAGAATACCCAAACTGCCCTCGTCAACATTTGAACTTTTTAAGCGGAGAAAAGAAAATGAAAAAGAAATGAGAAAATGAAAAACAACGAGCAAAAACAGGTGAGAAAGCAATGTGGGCCACCCTACGCGTTTAAATTATTCGTTTTCCCATTTAAAGTACTTCTCTTTTTTACCGGCAACTTTGCCGACCCGGCGGAATTTCCTTTTCGGATATTATTTTTTTTTCTTTATTTAGTTAAACGAATATGAATACGTACTTATCCGTTCATTTATATTCGTGAACATTTGTTACGTTTGTTTATTCATGCTCGTTTATGTAATATAGTCGTTCGTTTACACTCATTTATGTTAGTTAGTTTATACTCCATCCATCCCATTATAAGTGTCCACATTTACTTTTTTATTTGTCTCATTACAAGTGTCTATTTTCAAAATTTATTAGCCAATTTCCAAGTTTACCCTTAAACATACACAACTAATATTAATAAATAATATTGATGGACCCACTTTTCAAGGACAGTATTGTCATTTGGTAAGAAATAAAAGTAATCATTCAATCCATCTTAAAATTTATGTTTTTCAGACATGGACACTTATAATGGAACAGATAGAGTATTTATTTAAGTTTGTTTATTTATATATTCATTTAAGTATATAGGTTCTTACAGTTCAGTTGGGTTTTATGTAATTATAATATTACCTCTTGCAATTTAAGTTTTGCATCCAACATATTGATGTTCAGGATTATTTTTATCCAATGTTGGTCAATTATATTCGTTCATATGTATTTAATTATATTTGTTCGGTTTAAATTAAATGAACGAACATGTTCATGTTCATTTGGTTCGTTTACAAGCATGATTAAACTTGCAATGTATTGTTTGACATATTCGTAGAAAAAAAATATTTTTGTTAACTTAAAAAAGAGGCTATTTTACGTGTTTACATTTTATATGACTAAGCATGATGAGTTCCTTAGTTATGATTATTTATTTATTTAATAGTGCACTAATTAACATTAAAACTCATATATTGAACAAAATGATCTCATTACAATAGAAAGATGGTAAGCATGATGAGTTCGTTAGTTAAAATTTTTAAATTAAAAAAATTGATATGTTGATGTCTAACATGGTGTGATGTGAAACTTAAAACAAGAAATCACTTAAAAAGTTACAAAAGAACACGGGTGAGAGAGGGTGTGGGACAAGAGCCATGAGAATAAGGTACCAACGAGAACAATGTCCGCTAATCTCATCCCAACTGACAGCTACTTCATGAACGCTTCTCAACATGCAACAATTTAGAGAGGAAATAAGACAACGTAATTCTAAAAGATGAAGGGGCATCAATACGTCACGTATATGAAATTGATAATCCAACCAATAAATAAGTAAACGATGATATTAGTATGAAATTGTGTTGTTAAGATACACAAAATTCCCTTTGAGGCGATCTGTATAACATATATATAGCAAAACCTACGTACTCCATCTAGACGACTAGTTGTCTAGTTGTATACTCTTTACGTATATTTTATTGAGTTTTATAATATTTTTAATTAATGAAATACCTTTTTATTTGGAAGTTGTATACTTTTTACAACTAAATTTATATCATTAAATTAGTTTTATATTTTCAATCAACTGTGTATTAGTTTGTATTATTTAAAATAATTGATTCAAAATGGTTTGGGATGGTAAAAACAGATACCATAAGTTTTGACATGATTAGGATTGGTGATAAAATTTTTACTTTGATAAAGATATGAAGGAGAAAGAGAGATCATTATGAGGTGGATTGGATGTGTGGGATGCATACCCTTCAGTCCTTCACCCTAACATAATTGGTGGGTGATAAAATCTTGAATGGTTATAAAAGGAATCAAGATGTTAGTTTAGTTAACTTCATTCTTAAGGTTACTCCAACGTAGGAGCATGTTCCAGACTAACAACTTTTTTCAAAACCATTTAACATGTATGGCCCCCAAGGCTTAATATAGAGAGTTGGTTGTTCAATGTGAATCTGAAACATCAGTTAGTTTGACTATAGTAAGACTATGATGTTATAAAATATGTTTACTACAACAGGAATTTCACATTTCGATTTTTTATATATCAAACTATAAATTGAAATGATTCGTTTAATTTTAAAGAGAGAGAAAATATTAGTTTCGGTTAATAGAGATCATAGTTGTCTTATATCTTCTTGTGTTCCAAAAAACCATGAGATTAAGGTCTCTTTTTCACTAGTAAACACTTGTTGCTCACTCTTTTGCATAAACAATTTTGGTGAGACAAAAATTTGTTCTTGAAATGATACTTCTTCACTAGTCGGCTCTCTAATCTGGCATAGATTATCGTATACAAACTTCTTTCTATGGTAGAGATTACCAAACTTTTGATTTGTTAGAATGTGAAAAGGAACCACTGATAGCTTATTATATATTTTCAATGATCACATCTTTCTTTTCTGACTAGCTTAATTAGTACTTCGTAAGTTTTTCCTCACTCCCTGACAGTAATCATCATTTACAAGAGTTTGAATAATAGATGTTTCTTTTTTGCATTACCTAACAATTTTGTTGTGAATGCCCTCTCAATCTTTATATGAATGATATCTAAGGGGGTGTTTGGGATTGCTTATTTTCACCAACTTATAACCTATAAATTTTTTGAAAAATGATAAGGTATTTGGTATTGCTTATATTGTGAGAGGAAAAGTTCCATAATTACATTTTTATAACTTATTAACTTAATGAAAAGTTATAAAAATGCAAAATAAAGAATCCCAAACACCCCCTAAATATATATAATAGTGGTACCAATGTTTCATTTTAGTGTTCTATAATATTGAGGTTTCTAGTTTCATTTAGAATTAGGATTAATGGATGTTTGAGTTAGACGTAATGGAAAAAATATAAATGTAACATCATTTAAGAAAATATGGAATTTGTTTTCTAATTTTCGAAATCATGTTTAACCCTTTTATAGAAAAAAAAAGTATTTAACCACACTTAGTTGAATGATTAAGTTATCTTCTTTTTTTCTCTTTTAAAGAGCAAGTTATGTAACAACCATAATTTACTCGTAATTCAATTGACTTATTGAAGGCAGGTCCACCGAATTAACGGAGCGACTCACGGATGGATAAATGAAGAATATCCACAACGCCAACGTGTCAAACGACTATTGCTCTTTTTTCTCCAACCTATTTCTTCTTCTTTTTCTTTTTTTCTATTTTTTCACTTGGGCATAACATAAAGAATATTATAAAAATGTCATATAACTTTTTTTCTTTATAAAAACACACACATGCTTTTATCTCACTTATGTTTTTTACTTCTAGAATTACGTTGTAGATGAGTGGGGTTATGAACGAACAATCTGAGTTAGTATCGGGCATGGGAGGGCGGACTCTCACCATTGAAGACAGTCTAAGAAACATGTTAATATATACAAACATTATAAAATGTTTTATTAATTATGTATCCGTGAGTTATTTATCAAGTATGTATGGTCTTTATCGTACATGCGTTCATGTCGTTAGCTTATTTTTAGGTATCTACTTATTTTTTTTATTTATTGAAGAGCATGCAAAGTTTATGTATTTAAAATATATATTTTATATAAAAACATAAAATGGTGTAGTTAAGAGTTAGTGAATTTGATGACGTAGAAATACAGTCTTATTTATCACGGACAGTAACATAAAAATACACATAAATATTATTTACTTGATTTCCCCTATAAAATAAGTAACACAAGATTACTGATATACTTGACATAACCCTTAAACCACTGAAACATATTATAACCAACAACTCTAAATCGAGATTAAAATTATGACCTTAACCACATCGACTAAGAAACAAACATTATTTTATAATTGTGCTTTCTGTTTCAATTTTCACATGATTTTTGTTGTCTTTTCATCAAAAAATTCAACACCAACTTATTATGTATCTATGACCTTCTAGTCATCAACTAAAGCTAGTGACAAAACATTAAGAAATAAATCTAAAAGTACACGTGTATGTGCATATTACGGAGTTTGCTTGGATATATAGTACGTGTATTTGCAAATAGTTAAAATATTGTAAATGGACTACCACATGGATATAAAATTTAATCTATGAAAACTTTTACTACTTTTAACATCTAAAAAATTATATTTAAAATATTTATATTTTGCCTTCGTATGTGAAGTATTTAAATTTGCGTAATTTAAAATCGGATGTCACACCATAAAATACATGAAGTTCAAATATTGTTTTGATAGCAAGTATGAATTCAATTTCCAATAATAGTTGTTATGGTGAATTGATTTTTTTTTCTAAACGATAGTTTTTATTAAAAGACAATTAGCAAGAAGATAGAAGCCACAAACACAACATACAATAATAAAAGAGAAATTACATCAATCTTTAAATCTTTTCAACATAATAGTAATTTAATCGAGGACCTATTTTTTAATTCATATAAAAGCCATGCCTTTGTATCATATCCACCATGATGATTTTGTCACACTATGTTGAATCGGTTGTTTCATAATATTTTTCATCATCAAATTAAAGTCCAAAGGTCGCAGGAAGCCAGGAATAGAAACTGGATTGTGTGTTGTGTTGTTAATAACTTGTGTTTTTTTTAGTTACCACTTCCCAGGTTCCTTTAAATGTGTTGGATTCCTATTATCTTATTGGCATTCGAATGGAAACCAGTCCGTCTTTTTTTACTCCTCGAATGGACAACTAAGCCTAGCCACTCGGATGCACCTATTAGCAAAAGGCCACCATCGCTCGCGATCACAAACATCGTTGGTGACCTGATTGGCCCGCCGCCAGTTCTAAGGGAAACCCATCGCCAAAGGCCTACTATGGCAAAACCACTAGCTCACACATGAAATTTTGTCACACACAAGACTTGACCCTACCACTTTCTATAAGAAAAGTCATGGGGCTGCAATTGGACCAATTGCCCTATGGGTGTATAGACCTATTAGACAGGGGCAAATTTACGATGTAAACGCCATATACAATTAAAGCGACCGTTCTATATCTCAAATTTTAAGAACTCTCAAAATAGAGAAAAAAAACTTTAATCTAAAATTTAAGCCGAGAAATGATAATTCATCAAATCTTGTGTTTTCAGAGACAAATGAGAAAAGATAACCAAATAATTGAAGGTTTATAAATGGTAATAGTGTAATTTGTAAGATGAAAGATAGTGTTATCAGGCTACTAGCAAAGATGAATGTGCTAATAGGGAAAATAATGCGATGACACATATCGATAATCGATTAATCGTATGACGCTTCGAATTTTCTTCTATGATTTTATAAGATTTTGTGACAACTTTTAGAGATGATCAAGATCTATACAAAGTTAATCATGTTCATTTGACTCTAATTAAAGACTGTATTAATTAATTAAGTACGTTTAAAACCCATTTAACAACTTTTGCACTTTTGGCACATGGGAGACCACCAATCACTAATTATGTATGTTTCTCTTTTATTACCTCTTAAAAGCATAAACCATAATCTGATTTTTTTTTCCTTGGCTTTCTTCTTGAAATAAAGTGTTTTAAATATCATATTTTTATTTCGTCCCATCATGATTTATATTGGAAACAAACGGTTGTATGGTTGGTTCCTAAATACAACTACTAGTTTCAATTTATCGTTAGATAATAGGAAGGAGAAGTTCAGGAAAGTGCTTGTGAATAAGCTTTCCTAGCCTCCAATACACGTGTTCCATCTAAGCATTATTGAAACCGATTATTGGTATGACTAATCATAATAAAGGGGTGTTAGTCGTGTCGAATTGAAATGTTCACCCAAACAAGACACATATGTATTTGTGTCTAAATGACTCAACCAAATTGACTAGTTCATGGGTTGTATTCAAGTTGTAACGAGTCATGGTGAAGACGTTTCTTCTTACAAATCAATTACAAAATTCAGAAGAATAAAAAACAATGATTAAACGGAACAAGTATTAACAAAAAAAAATGTTGTGTTGCTATTGTTCGTAATTAAGCATTTTGTTCATTCCAAAAATAATTAGAAGATCATTTTGATGGTCTGGTTCAATCAAAGTGATTTTATCAAACTTCAACCAAGGGAAATCACACATGCTATTTTGAAACCAAACAAGTTCAAGTTTAAGGAGAAAAAAAAACAACAATCCATTATAGCCTTTTACTTCCATAGTATTATAATTACGTGATTAACGTGAAAATTTAACAATGACAACAGTGAGACTATTTTATGTTATTCTTGTGTCGATAAAAAAAGCAAGGGTGCTTAAGAGGCCATGTTTTAGGTTTTGCTAGTTAGCCCTGGAAATTCGACAAGAGCTTAAATATAGCGTAGATAACTGAAGTTGAATACGTCATAAATTTTCCTAGGTTAAGGCCATGTTTGGGATTCCTTATTTACACTTCATTTTGACTTATTTAAGGAGTTTTTGATAAGTTACAATATCCTAACTTATCAAAACTCCTTTTTCCTTCTTTAAAAACTTAAAAAAGCCACATTATCCAAACACTCTTTTAACTTACAAAAGTCAATAAGTTATAAGGAGATAAAAATAAGGAATCCCAAACACCCCTTAACACGGAACGGCCCTTTAACCCAAAAGTTTAACCTTTATCTCTATACATACAATTTACAACCAAAAGTAGAAATGTAATATAAACCAAGTATGTTTAAACAATCAAATCTAATGCTCGTGTTAGGTAAACATGTTTGCAAATTCGACTAGAAGCTAATCGGGGCCCATTTATATTAGATTCAAACAAACAAAATTTTGTGTCTAATTGTGTTAGGGTGCTTGGAGACGTCAATTGGGGAAAGGGAATCAGGTGGCTTCTCAGCAAACACCGCCAACCTATCGGCTTCATCATCCAGTTTCCAAAATCAGGTTCCACTAGCTGAATAGTTTAAGGGTGTGTGTTGTGATTGGTTAGTCTTATAAATCTCCATTCACTCTTAACAAAATTTTATAACTCTTTACAACTCCTTAACGTGGTCACTACAATCCCACATTAGCCCATTTCATATTCCATTACTATATGAATCTTTATATACTTCTATTCCTAACAACATGAGAAAATAAGAACCTGCTAAAAAGGGGTTGTATATTTGTATGTCACAATATCTCTATTTATTTTTACATTTTGGGCCGACCCATGTTTAAATAGGGACACTTTGGTACTTTTCCTTTCCCTTTAAAACGTTATAACATTTAGGGGCTGTTTGTTTACATCTGAATGGAACCATTCAGAAGTAAACATCTTATTTATTCAAACTTTAGACTGTTAGGTTTCAAACAGAAAAACATCTGAATGGTTAAAATTATGTCTGAATCATTCAGACTTGCTGTCGCCTCTGAATGGGACAGAGGTTCATTCAGACCTGACTCATTCAGATCTGAATGAACCAAACAGCCCCTTAGTCCCCTTAGGCACAATATGATGATTCTTGGAAAGATTAACAAGATATTTTTGAGCAATTAATGTTTGGTTCTATTAAATTTCAGCTGAGTGTTTAAGTGTGTTTCTTGGTATGTAACGCACAAATATTTTTATCCCACAAAATGTTGATCTAAGCATGTGTTAAAACTTATTACGATCCAACAATCTTTATACAATATATATCACGATTTTCTTTAAACCTTATATCTTAATTTAACAACGTAACATGTATTTATATTAAAAAAACTTAATGTGTAAAGGTTAATAATTTTTTTTAAAACGACGTCTTTTTTGTATATAGGCTACCGCCTATCACACTCTTCAAATTTGGAGAGCTTCGATGTCTCACTCTGATAAGACTATGTTGTCTTAATCGGGCTCATGCTAGCTTTGGAGTTTGGCTTGGGGATACTCCCGGGAAACCATGCCGTTAGCTGCCAATTGACTGTCATTGTGCCGTCACAAAAGCAGAATTATCTGTCGTAACACACGGCAGGACGGAAAATCGGGTGGGCCGGGAATCTGAATTGACAACATTGTATAATGCCTATCTCAAATCCTTCATTATCAATATTCACTCAAAATAGCACAAGTAAGGATCAAAAGTGGATCTTCACTTGAAATTTAACCACTAGTCTTATCAGAAAAACAAAATTACATGTTAAATAAAATAATAATAACTATTAAAAAAATAAAATTAAAGGATTCATTGTATAGTTCGCCCACCATATTGCCCAATCTATATCCATACCACATTACAATAATAATTACTACTTTTTATTTCCTATTTCAAAAAGGTCCTCACATTATAGAAATCCTTTTTATTTCAGCTTTTTATAGGATAAAAATAAGTTTTCTAAAAGTATTAAATACTGGCTTTTTAAAATGATTTTTTGAAAAAGCAATAAGTAATTTTTAAACTCAATTCAAAACATGCTCTAAATCAAATAATAATTTTATTTCTTTATCATTATATCTTTTATCTCCTCAGCTAACAACCACTTTAAAAAAATATTAAAAGATTATATGGTGTGAACAATGTATTCTCAAATTTAATTTTCTCATATAATATTTTATTTTACCTAAACTTACAATCACTTTTAACCATATCCTATAATTTGCAACGCCCTCACAAAATATAGGGAACGAGTTGTGAATGTTCTAATTGCAACAACAACAGCCTGCTGCTACTACTAATACTATTACTACTCAGGAAACATTGTTTTTAGGCAATATCAGTAGGTGTGTTATTCAGATTGAAATTTTGGCCCAACTCACACTATGGCGGAGGAGGTGCCGTGTAACTCGGGTAGGGTTTTTGTTGGGTTTGAGTTTTGTAAAGTTAAACCTGAAACATAATCCGAATTTGACATGGTGTTTTGGGTTCGGATTTTAAAAGATTGGTCCAGTTAGGTTTTGAATTTCTGACCGAGAAAATTAATAATATTAAAAAAGAACATTATTATCTTCACTTGTAAAAGATTAAGATAAAATAAGTATTAAAATTGTTTGATTAATATGAACATACATTAAAACCAATAATAAATATGCCTTATCAAATTTCTTGAATCATTGCTTTAGCGAAACTCTCTTGAATTTGAGTTTTTTGAGTTGACTCAAAACCTAAAAATAAGAACCAAGAAGTTACCCTAAATTACTACCATATATCAAAATTAAATTATTTTCAATATCAAAAGAAAGTTTTTTTTTGAACGGCCAACTAAGTAACGTCGGGTACTCCGTACGCGGCCTCCATTGGCTAAAGGTAGCCCGAGCCGGCTACTAGTCCGGACAGACGAAGCTCCAAGCGGTCCACCTATTGAGGGATTCACCGAATAAAACCTGACCCCACGCCCGCCAAACGGCACGACAGCGAGGAGCCGGTAAAACCGGGTGAGATCAGGACTCAAACCCTGGCAAGCCAGGGTCATCCCTCATATCTGCCATATAAATTGGTGGTAGTGAGGTTTGAACCCCCTACCTCTCACTAGTAAAGTGAGTGCTCTACCATTGAGCCACAACCAATTTATTATACCAAAAGAAAGTATCTATAAAAATTTTAATTACCTTATTATAATAGGCAAATACTTTTTAAATTTAATTGGTTATATATAAAGGGTAAAGTTAGAATACAAAATGAGACAAAAATGAGAAGTGTGAAAATGATTTTTAACCACATAAAAAACCCCTTAAAATAAATTCAAAAAAATTAATAAAAAAAATCATAACTCAAAATATAAATAAAAAACGAAAAAAATAAAAAAAAACTAAAATTTTTCCGCCATCACTCCCGTTAAAAAAATTAAAAAAATAATACAAAAAATAAAAAAAAAATGACGAAAAGACACAATGGTGTGATCAAAGACACAATGACGAAAATGAACAAAAGACATAATTATAACTAACAAAAGACACTATAGATCGCAAATTATTACATAATGCCGAACAAAATATAACACAATGTTAAGTAATATAACACAATATAAAGAATAAAAGACACAATGTCAAAGAAAAAAGACACAATTAATGACGAAAATAAGCACAAAACACAATGATAAACAAAAAGACACAACGACTTTTTTCACTTATCATTGTGTTTTTTTATGAGAACGAGAAAGACGGTGGAAACATATTTGTGTTCTTACTTTTTTAAATTTTTTATTATATTTTGAGTTATAATTTATTTATTTTTGGTTTATTAGATTTTAATAATCCAAACTTTGGCTTACTGGCTAATATTAATCCAAACTTAAGAAATTTCTTAGGTTAATTCCAACTTTCATTTTATTGGCCTCCACTAAGCCTTTTGTTAACATAATTTAATCCGGTTATTTTTAAGACAAAACATGTCATTTCTCCAAGTTGAGGGGACAAATGAAATTTTAATTTAACTTAAAAACTCACCACTAAGGGCGCCGCCACCACCACCACTATCATCTCCGCCGCCAATGCCGTCGTCGACACCGTCACTACTGCGACTTCCGCCATCGCATCCACCCCCACCACTGGTGACAGAGGCTGTTGTGGTGGTGGTGGCGACGGTGACGACGAAAATTGCAGTGGCGGTGGTGGTGGTGTTGGTGGAGACGACTATAGTGGTCGTGGTGGCGGTGGCGCCCGTGGCGGTGACTTTATAAGTTAAATTACATTTTTTGTTTGTCCCCCTCAATTTGTAGAAATAACATATTTTGCTCTAAAACTAACCGAGCTAGTTCTTGTTAAGAAAAGGCTCAGTGGAGGCCAATAAAGTGAAAATTATGATTAATCTAGGGAATTTCTTAACTTATGATTAATATCGGCCAGTAGGCCAAAGTTTGAATTATTAAATTCCAATAAATTTTTATTTTTTTTTTATTTTTTAGGGGTTTTTTTTGTGTAGCTATAAATCCTTCTCATATTTCTCATTTTTGTTTTCATTCGTAGAATAACTTGACCCGTATATAAACTAAAGTAAGTATAAGATTCAAAAATTATGTAAAGATATACAATTTAGGGGCAGTATGGCAAGTTTATGCTCAATTATTAAGATGCCTAATCGATTAAAATATATCATATGAATAATTCAGCATTATTCTAAAATCTTACCCATTGAGCATTCTTAACGTTCCCTAAACATATGCGAGGGATATTTGAAAATTATATGGTATGGTTATGAGTGGTTGTGAGTAGAGAAGATAGAAAATGTTATATGAAATGTTAAATTTGGGATTTCACTGTTCACATCATATAATTTTTTAATATTTTTTGAAAATGGTTGTGAGTAGAGGATAGAGAAAATATAATGATACATGTATAAAAATATTATTTAATTGAACACGAGAGAGAATATACAATGATTTTTAATGTAATTATATGATACATATAGATAGATATATGGTAGAGAATGGGTTGGGAATGCTCAGCGTCATATAAGATGTATTTTTAAGTGAACTAGACACTAAACCTATGGCTGATTCAGAGGTAACGGCTACCAAACATCCCCTTGATGTTTTTACAATTACACGCTACATATTTTTCTTATTTTACCAAACTCACTACATTTAAGATGATTAGAGTAAAATAAAATTTAATATATCTATCACCACAACACATGTTTAAAATGTATCGAATAATAACAGTCTTATGTGATTTGATTTCATTAACTTATGATTAGATATGCTTAAAGTTAAACGATATCTTTGTTAATTTCTATACCTTTGAAACATTACCGAGCGCCCTACTCGAATCTCTAATGTCGGTGTAGCTGAGCGACAAAGGCTACCCAAAAGGGGTTTGCCGAGACCATGCTTTATGCATTCATATTTAATCTATAAAAAATGTGAGTGAAGTTTTTTATAATGCAAGGAGCGGGTTAGGTGTTGTGATTGAAGAGAGAAAAATGCAAAGATTTTTCTATATATTTGAAAAATTACTGTTCACGTCCTATAATTTTTTAATATATTTTGAAAATGTTTGCGAGTAAAAGAAAGAGAATTGGTATATATATATATATATATATATATATATATCTAAATATTATTTATTTAGGAAAAAGAATAAAATTATAATAATTTTTAATGTAATTTAGAGATAAACAAAATGATGTGAATGCTAAATTTTTTTTTTCCTTGAAACTAATCTAAAATAACGAAAAATAATAAAAGAAAAGAAAAAAAAGGAAAAGTGACGTCTTTTTTGTGATTGGTGAAGATTTTTATGAAGGAATTAATATTAAAAAATTCACATGATTTAGGCGTTTTTTGTTTAAAAGAAAACGTAACGGCCCGATTTAGGTATTCTAAACCAAAACGACGTCGTGTGATATATTTCTTCATCTTCTTCTACAAGAATAAGAATAAGAATAAATAATAATCCAATCCCTAATCGGAAAGTTAAGGCCGCCGTCGTTTTCTCTCTCCTCCGTTACTTTTTCGCCAAGCAACAATTAATAAATTAATTAATTTCACATACATAATATAATTATAGTAATAATAAATAACAATAATATCATCCAATCAATCACTTCCCATCTTCTTATATATTTATATACATACAGTATATATATTTAGCCTCGTTGTTAATTTTGACCTTCGTCAGTATATATATTTAGCCTCGTTGTTAATTTTGACCTTCGTCTTTTATAGTTATAATAATAATAATAATAATAATATCAAACTTCTCTGCGACTTAGTTAAGATTCGATCCATCGATTGATTGATACAGCATCCGATTTTGGTGGTAAGTTATTATTTGATTGAGTTAATTGGTTTCTGGATTGAAGGATCTGGCTTGGTCCGTCACTAATCTGCTATTTGTATCGTTTATTGAAAGTCTAATTGATTGATTATACGATGTTTTTGGTGTAGCAGTAACTGTAAACTTTGAATTCGAATGATTATCTAGTATGCTGTAAAGTTACTGTTAATTATATCTTTTGATTTGTTGTATGTATGTATTAGAGGTTGAATGTTTGGGGAGCTAGCTTATTAGTCTGTCTGATTAACAATTATTGTTTTTAGATTTTTCTAGGGTTAGGAAGATGAAAATTTGGGATTTTATTGGTATTTGATTGTTTTTTGTTGCTTATTATGCTTATATGTGTCTCACTGTCAGATATTATTATTATTATTATTATCATCATTATTATTTTTATTATTTATAATTATGAGTTTAATTAACATAGATGAGGATTCAAAATGTTAGATGTTTGGTAAAGATAGGCACAGTGGACGACGTATAAAGAATTGTAAATCCCTTCATAATTCATGTTTTTAGGTTTTCATAAAATAGTATTTCTGAGAGTACGTGCACACTTGTGATTCGTGCCTTTGAAGTTGGAAACCTAATTCACAAAATTCGAGTCACGGAAATTGCATACGCAGACTTTCCAATTGCACCTTAACTGGTATTGAACATTTGTGTCTGGTTAATTAATGTGAAAGTTAGTGCAAATAATATAAATTTTCATGTTTTGTTTTGCTGGGAAATGATTGAATTGCATGTGGATGATGAATATGATATATAGTTTTTCGTGGATAAGATACGGTGCTCTACTTACTGTGTGTTTTTACAAGCTCTGACGGATGTTTTGTGTTTTAGTGTAGTACTTGTTAGAGCTGTAATTACTTAGTGACAGGGTTAGGAATTTGTCGACCTCAAGCGATGGAAGGGAAATGGGCGCATTCTGCAGAAGTGAAGTCGGTTTTGAAAAATGGTATGTTTTTCTAACTCCAGTGAGTGATGTGAATGTTGTCTTATAATGTGCTCAAGTTAATGCGTTTTTCAACTATCTTTTGGTTATAGTAGAGTTCTTTTAATTTTCAGTTTCTTTAGGTAGCGTTTGTTTCTTTTGTTAATCATAACAAACAAATAATTGAAAGCGTTTGTTCCTGCGAAAGAGTGATGCTGCGTTTGATTGAATCTTTTAAGAACAATTTTCTATGCATGTTTTTTAACTGGTAATCTTATATTTGTGGGATTTCTTTGAGGATATAAAACTTGATTTATCTTTTGATCTCAACATATATTTAATTTTTTCACAATTAATATCTCTTCACATGCGTTCTTGAAGCCTGACTTTGACACTTTTGAGTTTATAATTTAAGTATTAAAGTCTGTTTGTATGGTATGCAGTTATGCACACATGAGGTTGATGTTGCAGAAGCAACACCTCTAGACAGTTAAGGTATATTTGGAATTTTGTGTCGGGATGACTATTGTGTTATTGCAATGTTCATGGAATATAAAATAAGTAGAGGACTGAGAATAGTTTTCTGGCTCTTTATTACCAATGAGCTGTGATTAAAGAAAGAAAACTCTAAGTTCTTAGCATAGTTAATAGCGATCATAGTGTCCGCTATAGCGAATAGCGTAACGAAGCGGCAATATGTCGCATTCTGATTTCGTCGCCCCCATAGTGGATTTAGGTTTTTTTGGGGATTAATATAGATAGTGATTAAAAAAGGAAACGTATTTAGGGTTTTTTGTTTCAGGATTGAAAAAAGAAACATATTTATTTTTCCATATTTAACAGATTTTTGATAAAATACACATTGTAAAGTATTTCTAAAATTTTCTTCAAGTGTATTGCTAAACGTGAAATTGCGCCCGCTGCGCTATTTCATTGCTATCGCTACTTAGTATAGGTAGCCTGTCACTATTGTTCGCTGTTCGCTATTTAAAACATTGGTTTAAATTTATGTCAGTAGAGCAGAATAACATGTGTTGCTCTCGTACTTGGAAACTTAATTTCAGAAAATACAATAAATAAATGAAGATTATTTTAGTCTTAGTTGAGCTATTAACTGACAGGAGAGAATAATTCTAGATAGAAAGAAAGAGCTATTATAGATATCTAGTTAATAATAAGATTGTCATGCATTCCATAAATAATAACCTCCTTGTCTTCTACAATAAGATTGTTATTGTTTGGTCAATATTAATAAGCCCGTGCATGTTGTATATATGAATAAGCATTATTTTTCTGATAAAGATTTTCAGTAAGGAATTTTTATGCTTTATAATCAGGAACTATTAACGTATTTACGATAGGGACTTTACTGCAGGCTAGATTAGGTAAGTGTGAGAACGCTATTTCTCTTAAGTACGTTGGTTTCCTTGATTTCATACTGTTTTTGTATATCATGGAAAAATTGAATTTATATATTGAGGAGTTTATTTTATATTATTATTTTCTGGTATTTGGTTTTGGATTAGTAAATGTTCATGATGTTTAATGTTGTCCTACACATTACTTCAGAGTTCAGACTAATGGACTCTAATTTATGTATTATGGTTTGCTCTCTAGAATCATTGCTAGCTAAATGATCTTTACGTTTCATCTACCATTTTTTGGTCTTTTCTGTTATTGACTTGCAAAAAGATTTACATGTAAGTGGTGGGGTCTGTTTAAGGTTTGTAATTAACTTGTTGCTGACTGATTGCTACTTCTCTTTATGCAGGACTTTCAGTTTCTTCAAACCCTCGTTTTGAGTATTTATATTAATCTAGGTAGGTTGACTAGAGTAAGTACAGTTTAAGTTTGTAGATAAAAAATGGCATCCAAGTGGGTTAAAGTAACAGACCGTGGTAGTAGAGTTATTCTTGATTCTAAAAGGAAATGTGCATCTCAAATAGTTAAAGCTTGTACTCGTCCTTTGGCTGTGAGGCCCAACCCAGTATTGAAACATACTGGAAAGAGAAAGAGAGATGAAAGCTGCAAGTCAAAATGTTTCTCTTCTAGAAAAGTTTCACTCAAGAACTACTCAAACTTTATGAAAACCGGAGTACCTCGACGGTTACTTTTTTCTCAAGATGGTCAATGGAATGATTTTTTGCAAGATGTTATTGACTTGGTCAGAGAAGATTTCTTGGCAAAGAAGTCAGCAATTGAAGTAAAAATTGATGGACGCCATTTCATTTTAGATATCTTACATATGATCGAAGTAGATTTGAGTACTGGTGTACAGAAACCTATAGCTTGGATTGATGACACAGGTAGTTATTTCTTCCCTGAAACATATACTAGTTTTGAAAGTCATCAATCAAATAAGTCTGAGGCACAGAATGATATAGAACTTGTTGAATTAGAGTCTTCTACGACTCCTGAAATTAAGTTGCATGTTGAGATTGATTTATGTGGATTAAATAACAATAATCTTGAGGAATGCATGGACGAGTCTGATGTCTATGAGTCAAATATTAAGAGGGTCAAATTTAATCACAACTTAAATGATAGTTGCAAACACCTATATGCGAAAGCTGACCAATATGTTGAGAACATTCAACAGAGTGACGAGGATGCATCCCCAAGTTCTTGCAAAACTTTGGATCCAAAAACTGTTGAAAATATGTTTATCAAGGGCATTAATCCAGCTTTGAAAGCTGAAGTAATTGATGTCAAGAAATGTTCTGGTGATATTTTGGAATCGAAGCTAGAGCTTTTTGAGAAGCAAGTTGAAATTACACAAAAGCTTCGTGGTGATGCAAATGTGAGCTATGCTTGGTTTGCATCGTCCACAGATGCACCTTCTAGCGCTGCGGTTTACAGGCTCGGACATGATGGGCCAAAACTTGGGAGGTATGGGTATGGGGTCCACCTTACAGCTGTTGACTCTGCCCACAACAGGTACAAATAAGCTTTTATGTTTTCTTTTGAGCTATGATTTTACACGATGAACATATGGTAAACTTTAGTTATTCTATGTATTCTTTTGTGGTAATTTAATATATAATTTTTTTTGTTGTGGTTACAGTGCTACTATTTGTGATGTTGACGAAAAAGGAATAAGATGCATGATGTTATGCCGTGTGATATTGGGAAATATGGAGCTCGTCTCACCTGGGTCTAAACAATTTTATCCAAGTGATGATTGCTTTGACAGTGGAGTTGATAATTTGGATAATCCAAATTATTATGTTGTTTGGAACATGAATATGAATACCCATATCTATCCTGAATATGCTGTTAGCTACAAGATATCTCCAATTGCTGAAGGTATTAGTAGTTCACGCCTTCTCATAAACCAACTACAACATCTGCCATTTATAATCTTTTTTCTTTAACATGTTAACTACTGTTGTGGAAAATTGTGATACCAGTTGGCTACAACGTGGCATCATTAGGGTGAAAATTAGGACAATGAGAAGAATTACAATTAGGCATGTTGTCATCTTGTCATTCGAGACTCAGATAAATTCACATCTGGCAGACTCAAGCTATAAGTAACAGCTCTAGGTCTTTAGTAATGCTACAAACAGTAGAATCCCAAATATCTAATCCTTTTATGAATCATGTGCTTGATAAAACAGGGAATCTGATAATAGACGGAAGTACGGTTAATATGTCATCAAGGGTAACAACCCAAGAACCTCAGGGACCGTTGCAAATGGATTCTTCTTCTAGTAAACTGGTGTGTTTTTTTCTTGTGATAATAGTCTCAAAGAAGTTATATTTCAGCGTATCTTGTAGGTGATGTTTAAGATTGTAGTTTTTTGCGGTTATTATTATTTCTTATCTTCCATCTTAGGGTAACATGTCTGTGGTAAATGTGCCGAGTGTTGGATCAAGCACCTCTATGGCTCCTAAATCACCATGGATGCCTTTCTCAAAGCTATTTGAAGCCCGTTCAGATAAAGTATCTCCAGACGATATGAAGCTAGTGCATATTTTCTATGAGTCTCTTAGGGTATGTATGCTGGCACAATGTATGCCAGTTTTGTGTATTGTTTAAAGTGTTTTGCTAACTTTTTTATTGGTGATTTTATAGGGAAAGAAAACGAGTCGGGAGGAGTTTGTTACGAAGTTGAGGTCAATAGTGGGGGATCAGATATTAAGGTCTACAATATCCAGCCTTCATTCCTCCCGAGCTTAAGTCAATTGGTAATAAGTTTTTCATTATTGTTACCCATTTTTTTTAGGTCTTGTATATTTGTAATTCTGAAGTTGAGTTTGTTGTTGCATCAATCCTTGTTTTGCAGCAGCATTACTATTTAACAAGACATCATAAAGTTAGACGCGATATGAAGAAATTTGAGGTGGGAAAAGTTCCATACTCTTGATGACAGTTTAAGCTTTTGGTGTTTGAATGTTAAAATTAGACTGGTATTTTTTAAAATTTTTATGTGTTTAGATTGTGGGATAAACGTAAGATGATAATAAAACTTCTTTTTATAGGCCAATTCAGGTGCCATTGAGGTCACTCAATTTGTTGACATTTTTTTCTGACTGATTGCGATAAGTGGTTGGTTTTTTGTTGATCATTTGTTTTCTAGGTCAGATAAAGGTCAGACTAGTCTTTATTTTACAATGGGATCAATTTTACTTCACACTGATGAACTTTAGGACAGTCATCACATATTGTCATATTGGCTATTTATAACATATTCACATATACTATCAGTGAAACTTTATTTCGGAGACTCAAATATAGGTCATCACATATCATAAAATGACTAGAGGTGTAAAATTGGTATAATAATTGTTTTTGTCACGTTATTCCATTTGTTGACACAAGATTTTTATGCAAAAGTACTTATTAAAACAAACTTCATCATAAAATCAAGCATTTTATTCTCTTCAATTTCAGTTTGCTTTGCTACATATTATTTTTGTGTGCGTAAATATTTGACTTTTTTTAAAAATTAAATGCATAATTATTTATATAAATTGTGTAGTTATGCCTGTCTTGTAGGTATAATGTGCTTAATTATTCTCCTTTTTATTAACCTTTTATGTTATTAACTTATTATAGGAGTTTAGAATGCAACATGACTTTTTATTCTATCGACTTGACATGTTGACTTGGGCTCTCAGGTTTATCTTATTGGTATCCGTGTATCGTGTGATTACTTGTCAACATGTTCATTGATTCTGTCGGTTCCTAGATCCAATTAGGCAATCTTCTCAAATTCCAAAAGCCAGGATGCTAGTTTTCTTTTAGAGTTAAGTGTCATTTTAGTACCTATGGTTTGGTCAACTACGCAACTTTGGTACATATTTTTAATTTTGTGCAAATGGCTATCTCAGTTTTACAAAACTTGCATTTTTAGTACTTTTTTTCTAACCCCGTCTATTTTTTCCGTTAAGTCAGAGATAATTTGGTAACTTCGTTATTTTCTTTGTTTTTTCCTTTTCTTTTAAACGCTTATATGTTGTAAACCCCAAATCCACAATCATAACATCAAAATCCAAATCCTAAATCCCCAAACCCTTTCTCCATATCATCATAGGGTTTGAAGTTTTACGATATTTTGGGATTTAGGATTTGGATTTTTAATGTTTTGATTTGGGGATTTAGGGTTTATAAGCTATAAACGTTTAAAAGAAAAGAAAAAAACAAAGAAAATAACGAAGTTACCAAATTATCTCTGACTTAACGAAAAAAATAGACGGGGTTAGAAAAAAAGTACTAAAAATGCAAGTTTTTTGAAACTGAGGTATCCATTTGCACAAAATAAAAAATATGTACTAAAGTTACGTAGTTGACCAAACCACATGTACTAAAGTGGCATTTAACTCTTTCTTTTATTTGCATAGCAATACCTTCTGGATCAATATATACCTGAGGTTTTTCTTCCGCACTTGCAAATAATTCCTAACACGCACGCATGCACGCACGCACGCACACACCCACACTTCTCAAAACCATCACTTCTCTATATGATTATGCCTTGGATAAGCTGAGGATCCATTTGTGTTTGTGTAATTGTACGTGGATTTGATAAAACTTACATATGATCATGTTTGACAAAACTTATTATTAGTTGAAGTTAACTACGTGATTAATAGATATGGTCACTAATAACCCTCCTAAAGTTACATCACACAAATAATTAGTAGGAACCTACTATCGACGGCTTTGGTAAGGAATAGTTAAATCAGTGACCTACCAATCTTGTGAAACAACTGATTTGAGTGAGCATATATTATTATATTTGCCTTTTGTTTAATCATGATACTCTCAACCAATATAGTCTAATTATATACGGTATACTTTGTTGACTAACCATTTATGTTTCCTATTGCTTTCACCTTTTTCAGTACCAAAATAGCAATCCAAAGACAAGAAAAAGTAGAAGTGACATTCGCCCAACACGTTCATGTGATGGTCCGATTCTATAGGAAACATACTAGCTAGTTCTCTTTGTCATCAAAGTCAAGGTAAAAATAGAGGGGCATTTATAGGCCAATCCATTTAGTATCATTAATAGGGACATTATTTTAATTAATTTTCTTAACGGCTAATTGTTAGCCTCTATGGAAATTGAATCCTTTATTTCTTATTCTAACCTTGTTACCCCATCGATATAAGAACGATTATTTTAATGAGTTTTATAGACATAAACATTAATAAGGTTAAATTACAATGCAGCGATAGAATAATGATTTTCTTATCCGTTAGTTTTCTGAAATTAGATTCGAATTTGATTTCAATTTTCAAATTTGATTAATGAACGCGAACCAATCGAATTAATTTTTTTTTTTATTTTTTTATTTTTTGGGTTTATTTCAAAGCTAAACACCCATAGATGACAAACTATTCTAGAAATCAAAATCAAATAACAAAGTTAACAAACTATTAAATGAAGGAGCAAACTAAATGAACTTAAAGCCGATTGCTAGATTATGATTTTAAGTACACAACCTTAAAGTCGGTTACTAGATTATGATTAAAATTTCACACATAATTGTTTCTTGGATTGATCATTAGATTTAAATTTAAAATGTCAGATTTTAAAGTCCTATTGTAAGCTCTCTCTAGAATCTGTGACTTTGCGAGTTTCTCTTTATGTATATGTATAACTATGTGTGTATATATAAAATAAAAATACCAATAAAATACATAATTTGGTTTTCGAATAAAATAAAAAATCATTTGTATTCAATTCAAATAATTAAAAATGAATATGGAATACGAATTCGATTCAAATTGAAATTTAAGTTTTTCGAGTCCGATTCGAATACCAAAGCTTAGCATTGTGTTGTCCTCTATATAATAATAATAATAATAATAATAATAATAATAATACAATTCCAGACCCGTCTAAACAATTCTTATGGGAGGATATCATGGCATTTAGATTATATTGTTTTAGTTTTAAATAAATACTCTCTTTTAAGATATTCATTTGAATGGGAGATGCAAACCATGCATTTTTCACTGCACTAGCCTTTTGTCTAATTTCAACTTGTTTCTCGAAGAGTTGCTGCCTCGATTCAATGATATCACCCGAATATTCTTGATGTTTAATTATACCAGCTTTTGAAAATTCATTTTTTTTTATAAAAGTTGTCAAGAAATGTCCTGATGATTTTATGAAATCAAGGATACAACGATTTGAGAAGCTGGTTGAAATTTGACAAAAGTTTCGTGGGAATGGTCGTTGACTTGCCCACAACATGTACAAATAAGCTTTTATGACAAAAGTTTTGTGGGAATATGGTTGTTGACTTACATGATAAATATACGATAGACTCCATTACTTACGTTGGATTCTAATGAATCTTTGAGTAGCTGCTACAAAATGGTGTATTCCTTTCTTGAGTTATTCGATGTATATAATGCTTTTGTAGGAGTGTAATATCTTTTTGTCATGGTTAAACCATGTGTAGTCATAACTTTCCATCCCTAGGCGTTATGCGTCATGTGATGTCTAGTCAGAGTTATAGTTTTTTTGCAAAAAGAGAGTGTAGTCATAACTTTTCACCGACACGTGACGCCCAGTCACTTTTACACTTTTTTGTTTTTAATTTTTTTATTAAGAATAATCATATAATAATAATATTTTATTAAATAAATATTACAATAAAATAAAAAACTACTCGTCTCCATCGTCTTCACCTCGTCGTCGTCTTCATCATCGTATTCATTGTTACCCTCGTTTTGATTCTCATTTTCACCTGGCAAACGCCGATTCATCCAAAGATGTTGGACCAAATCCCCCTCTAGTGCGTTATGTATCTCTTAACATACTGCCTTTTTTTCATCAAACGGGTTTCTGAATGTTTTCACGATAATCGCATACTCTGGATATATTCCATCACCCAGATAGTACCCATGATGGTAAAAGTTATTGTTAGCCCAAAACGAAGCGACATAAACGGTCCAAGATATGTAACTCTCCATCACAGACACCTGTTCTAAGACGATTATGTCATTGTTGAAACCGGGAACACCAAAGAATGCCGACCAAATCCAAAGATCGTATGAAGCAATAGCTAGAAGGTTGACCGTTGGTTCATTTTGGTTACCTCGTGTGTATTGACGTCACAATCTAGTTGGACAATTAGCACATTCCCAATGCATACAATCTACACTCCCTATCATGCGGGGTAAACCATTCACCCTTGCTTGGGCCTCGTAAAGACGTTGTGGATCGTTTCAGTTGGGCTCTCTCAGATAATGTGGTTCATATAGTTTCAATATTCCTATATTTTACACAACTTTTATAAAATAATTGATTAAAGTAAACAAGTGATATAATCATTTTTAAAAAAATGAAACGTACCGTAACAAAAATACTCTAAAGTGTCCCGAGTTGTTTTATCGGCCATCTTTAAATATTCGTCGTTGATGTCGGTCGTGTTTCTGTAGGCGAGCACGCGTATGGCTGACGTAACCTTCTGAATAGCCGTGAATCATAGCATCCCTCGATCGTCCGGTTTTTGCTTAAAGTAATCAAGCTCTCGCTCCAAATCATTGGTGATGCGTATAAATAAATTTTTAGACATCCGAAAGCGACGTCTAAAGGTCTTCGGGTTCTTGTATCTCGGTGAGTCGCTGAAGTAATCCGCCATCAACCGGTTGTTGGTTTCGATACGATTTCGCTCGATGTATTCTCTTTTTGAAACGAGGGGTAGAGGAGAGCTAACAGAATTCATATAAGTTGTCGCAGGCACAATCGCACTCATAATCGTCTCTTCCTTCGTGTCGTCTTTGGTTTGTTGGTCGGGCCCGAAAAATTGATTATATATAGAAGTAGGAGAATCCATTTATAGGGAAGTTGGTGTGAGGATATATAAAGTAAAAAGAAAGATTTATAAATTTGGTGAGTTTTAATTGGGGATGAAGTTGGTTAATATATATAAAACAACTTTTTTTTACAACGGCCATATGACCGTTGGTGTGTGTGTGGGGGGGGGGGGGGTTTAAAAATGTTTTTTTTTTTTATTTTGTGCCAAGCATGTGTTATCAACAAAACGCTGGAAGGACTTTGAACACTCAAAAAGCAGTTGGGGGGTGGGTGGGGTGGGGGGTGCCCCAGGCGTTATGGGGCATAACGCATCCCATAACTCTATCACTACGGGTGGTCTTAAACTTCTAATCTTTGATGGCCCTTCATGTCCTTAAAACCGGCCCACCATAAACATAAAACATATACTCAAAACATCCTTTTCAAGGTACACCTATCCCCTTGAACGATTATTTCAATCCTTTGAAACAATATCTGATTCATACTTATGATGCTTTTCAGTCGTAACCTACGGCTGTAACTCACACATGGTATCGTTTTTAAAACGCCACCAATTGAAACCTTGACTTCACCCAAACCTTAACTTCTTGTTTTTGCAAATCACAAACAAATTTCCGTAAAAGTATATAATTTGTTACCTACACATTGCACATAAACCTTGTCAGTAGATTACACATAATTAAAACCATGTCACCTAAACGAATAAATGTTACACATAACTTCTTGATCTTGTTCATTTTTTTTTACCTATATTCTTGTTCTTATACATATTGTCACCTACACCAATTTCCCTACATAATATGTTTGTTACGTACACAAATTACACATAAACTTTCACAGATCATACATAAAATACTACACATAGAGTACTACATATATGATATCTCTCCATAATACAACACATATACACACATAGATAAAGTTTCCCTACATAGCGTGGTTGTTACTTACACAAATTAAGGATCATTTTTATTTATGAAAGATGAAAATTGTAATTACCGTCCATCGTTAAACCTACGTTAAACCTACGTAGTAGGTTTGTGTATTTTGATACATAAACTATGTTTTTTTTCCTTATTGTAGTTTATGTAATTAAATTGACTTGATTAGTAAATTAAGTTTAGAAAAGTGTAGTTTTTGGAAATCGAAATTTCGGATAGAAAATTATGAAAATTAATACTTAACCACAATGTTTTAAAAACCGGCACGTACTGGCCGGTTAAAACCGGTTATACCAAATTTCGGTAAGACAACCAGTATTTAGAGCCTAGTATTTTTAGGCGGTTTGCTTGAATATCATACCGCTGGTTTTTAAAAAAAATACCGATTTAAACCGGCAAACCGGTTTTAAAACCAAGAGATTTTTTGTATTTTTTGTGGCCCATATTTGTTAATAATGACTTTTAACCTAGCGGATAAAATTAAAACGAGTAACACAGTAAACAACGATTCGTGAATCAACCAATTTTGTATTACGCAAATCCAAGGTTGGTTTCTTTTCATCTTTCGTAATTGATTAATTTCATATCCAAAGTACAAACTTTCTATTTGACTCGATCGTTGTTCATGTATGATGTTTATTGTTTATTGATGTAATTTAGGGTTATTTTTTGAGTTAAAGTCGTATCTATATGAAATTACAAGGTAAACTATACAATCCGGTTGAACCTCCCGGTACATCCCGTTTAACCTGTTGTATCATTTTTCAATCAAATCCGGTATAAGTAAAATACCAATTTTTAAAACATTGCTTAACCATCTTTAAGTATATATTATGTTTTTTTTTAAAATCTAGTCCCTGATACATGTAGGGATTTTCAAAAGGTTATTTTGTAAATATGAATAAGTGACGGTTACTCAGTCTGTTAAGTCTGTTAAAGATCCTCACTAGTAACAGAAACTCGTTATACTCTTTCATATCGTTTTCCTTCAAACAAACAAAGCTCCATCATTCAACTATTTTCACACTTGTCATTTTCTCTTCAACGTCACTTACTTTCATCTTCGTAATTTGATCATTCAGTTTTCTTGGTAAGTTTTTCGATTGAGTTAGTATAATTACCTATTCTGGTTCGATTAGTTTACATAGGTGGTTTAGTGTTATGTTAATACAATTTAAACTTGTAGGCAAATGGCTTCAGGAAAGAGAAAGAGAGAAGAAACATGTACTAGTCATCAATGCAATAAGTCCGATGAACCGAATGACACGGGCATCAATCCAGCTTTGAAAGCTGCTGTTGTTGATGACAAGAAGAAATGTTCTAATGTCATCATGGAAGCAAGGAAACAACTATTTGAGCAGCAAATTCAACTTACCCAACAGCTTCGTGGAAACGCTAATGTCAAATACGCTTGGTTTGCATCATCTACAGATGAACCTTCGAGCTCTGTGGTTTACGGGGTCGGGCATGATTGGCCAAAGCTTGGAAAGTATGGGAATGGGGTTCACCTTACAGCCGTTGACTCTGCCGACAACAGGTACAATGTTTCTTGTTTACGCCTTCTCGTGCTATACAATATATGCTTTTGTAGGATTTTAACTTCTTTTTTTGTTGCTGTCGTTACAGTGCTACTATATGTGACGTTGACAATGGAATAAGATGCGTGGTCTTATGTCGTGTTATATTGGGAGATGTGGAAGTTGTTTTACCTGGATCGAAACAACATTATCCAAGCGCTGAATGTTACGACACTGGAGTGGATAATCTGGAAAATCCAACTCATTATGTTGTTTGGAGCATGAATATGAAAACACACATCTATCCTGAATTCGCAGTCCGTTTCAAGACATCTCCAAATGCTGAAGGTATTAGTAATTTACGCGTTCTCTAATCTTCTTTTCATAACTATTGACATGGAAATCTGTTATTTGGTTACAAGAAATATAATCCTTATAAGCTGTTATTTGGTTCGTAATCTAATTTGTCCTCAATGGTAGCAGCCCAAAGCCGTGAGGGACCACTGCAGAGCGTTGGAACCTCAAGGTCTCGTGGAAAGCGTTTCTCAAAGTTTTTAAAAGCAATTGCAGATAAAGTATCTCCAAGTGAATTGCAGCAAGTCAAAATCATGTATGAGTCGTTTAAGGTATGCTGATCTGCGCTAGTATGCGTTATGTTTTAAATGCGTCAATTGCTTACTATTCTGTGATGTTTTTGCAGCGTAAGGAAATGAGCCAAGAAGAGTTTGCTAGGTGGCTGATTTCAACAGTTGGGAATCAGAGACTAAGGTCTGCACTATCCATTCTCCGGTAATTTCATAATCCTTTTTTTACAACTGAGGTTATTTATTACTTCGTTTTCTTACTCTGTAATTTCTAATTTTTTGAGGTCTTCTTGTATCAGGATTTCAATGGGACAAGGCAGCGGATCGACATGCATGAAGAGTTAGAAGTTAGTATAAAAAACTTGAGGTGGCATTGATTGTAGAACTCTTGATGACAGTTGTGTAATTGTAAACTAGGAACAAATATTAATGCCTTTGATCTAAAGATCCATTTTCAATTTGTTTTTTTTTGGTTCATATGCACCAGCGGACCCAAATTGTTTTCTTCTAAAGGGGTCGGAAGTTTTTTGGGGTTATTTGTCTATCGCTATATAATAATATTTTCTGTCCGTTTTGGGTCAGGTCATATTAAAAGAGAGAATCAAAGTAAATTTTATAAAATCAACAAAAGTACGTTTGTAAAGTATGGTTCTGCCGGTTAGGGTCGAGTCATACAAACAATGTTTTAGATCTAAAATCTAAATTTCATAAATTGTATCACCATCAGCGCACTTGGAGACATCTCGAAACAAAGCGATGATTGCAGGATAGATATGGGTATTCATATTTATGTTCCAAACAACATAATAATTTGAATTATCCAGATCCAAGTTCCATATTTTCCAATATCACACGGCATAACACCATGCATATTATTC
Organism: Bidens hawaiensis; assembly: GCF_021521415.1. Classification (NCBI taxonomy): domain Eukaryota; kingdom Viridiplantae; phylum Streptophyta; class Magnoliopsida; order Asterales; family Asteraceae; genus Bidens; species Bidens hawaiensis. The sequence continues at coordinate 181,878 of NW_027505176.1, forward strand.
CTTTTTCGTCAACATCACAAATAGTATCACTATAAACATTTACCATACATACATCTTCTCGTAACAAGAAACAAAAAAGCTTATTTGTACCTGTTTATAGGCAGAGTCAACGGCTGTAAGGTGGACCCCATGCCCATACTTCCCAAGTTTTGGCCCATCATGTCCGAGCCCATAAACCATGAACAAAAAGGGCTTAGAACTAAATGTAATTAAAACTGGATACGTGCAAAGAAAAAGAAAATAGAACCGGGTGGGTATTTAAAGACTTCTAACTTACCCTACATGTATTCAGATTTCAAACTTAACCTACACGTAACCAAATTTGAAAGTAGAGGATGGATTCTATACAAATACAAGATGTTGTAATAATCATAGGAACAAATCGGCCATCCTTCTTTATTTTGTTTTGTTTTATCTATGGCTGAGATTTTAACAACTCGTCGCATTTAATACGGTTGTATTTTTTCTATTTAAATAATAGAAACCTCCAAATATTGCGCATGTCAAAAAATTTAGGGCGAATCAGTTTTGAAATTAATACTCATGAATCCCTTTTTAAAATTTGAGCTCGTATCAACAAAAATATCCCTTAAGAAATCATATTATCATATTGAAAGATTTATTTTTCTTATTTAATAACATAAATATAATTAATATCTACTTATATAAACCCGAAATAGCACTTTAAATAAAAATTAAATTAAAAACATATAAAATAAAACATCATCACTAAATATTATTATATCACTTTAGGAACCGGTAACTGTAAGAAATTGAATGGTATAATTGTCATTGAACAAAAGATTCAAAACCGAATGATTCTTATAAGAAGGGTTGAACACTAGAACAACCAAAAGGATTAACGACTATATTGTTGATACTTCTTATCTAATTCTTGACTCCAGCCAAAGTCTCAATTTATAGCGGATGTTTGGAGAAGAAAGAGCCGTTAGAATCAATCACAGAACCTTAACAATCTTGGTTAGGGTTTCCACACAAAAACCACGATGATGCAAGGAGAAAACCGGTCTTAAAGCAACCCACCAATGAGGCATTGAGGCCCATATGCAAAACAAAAGATAAGAAAAAGCCCAATATAAGAGGTGGACAAATAAAAATAAATTTGAACAATAAATAAATTTAGCATGGATTATTAAATTAAAGGACTATTGGTTTTTATTGGTCCCAAGTATTTCATTTTTGCCGGCGCTGGTCCCAACTATCACTTTAACTGCCAACGGTCCCAACTTTCACACATGTGTCTGCCACCAGTCCACGACTAACCGAGTACTAACTCCGTTATGTTTTAGCTGACGTGTCCATCCTACGTGTTAAAAAACGTTGACGTGTCATTTTTGTTGCTGACGTGGTTTTTTCTAATAAAACAATAATAATAATAATAACAATAATAATATGTCTTCTCATCGTCTCTCTCACCCCATCGTCTCTCTTAATACACACCGCCACCGCAACCACCGTACAACTCCTCACAGACATCGGCACCACCATGCAATCATCATCCGATACCTCATCTCCTGACGGATCCAACAATCATCCACCACCGTACAACTCCTCACAGACATCGATACACACCGCCACCGCCACTGAAACTCAGAATGTTAATAACTCAGGTTCGGTTACCGGAAACCATGGCGGTGGATTAGGAACAAGTTCGGTAGCTTTAGGATCGGTTAATTCGAGTCGGAAAGGCACCACGGAGGCTCCGGCTGCAGTTTCCCCAATTCGAGACAACCCTGGCTCCGGCAATCGGTGTCCGCTTCGGGAGATCTGGTTCGGCTGCGGATTCGGGTTTGTGGAGGTCCGGTGTTGAGGTGATGGTACGGAGGAGTCTAGGGTTTGTGGGTATGAGTTTGATTTTGACTTTAATTTGCAGATTTGTGGATTTGTGAAGGAGGAGAAGGACTTTTTGTTATTAATATACACGCAGGCAGCCACGTCAACGTTTTTTAACACGTAGGATGGACACGTCAGCTAAAACATAACGGAGTTAGTACTCGGTTAGTCGTGGACTGGTGGCAGACACATGTGTGAAAGTTGGGACCGTTGGCAGTTAAAGTGATAGTTGGGACCAGCGTCGGCAAAAATGAAATACTTGAGACCAATAAAAACCAATAGTCCTAAATTAAAAGAAGAAATAGAGTGTATATTTTTAACGGTAACCACTTCTGAATTGCATTTTATAGAATTTAAGGTTTTTTAACAAACTTTAATTGTCGTACATAAAATACTTTTTCCGTATAAACCATAACATAATAACCATACTTTTAAAATCAGTAAGACCACTCGTAGTGGAAGAGAAGTGGAAGATAAGTCGGAGACCCCCCCCCCCTCGGATAGATTTTTTTTGTTCAATGAGAACATATTTTTATCCTTTTTTTAAAAGCTGATGTAGAGTGGTGACATTGATTTTGTTTTTTATTTTATAATATAATTAACGTTTTCTTAATTTTATAAATATAACCAAATATATTGTAAATCCTGACCCGATATCTTCCATTGCTTTCTTGACACACAAAAGATCCGATGACAAAAAAAAAATCCGGTGAAGGAATTAATTCAAACAAGAATGAGCTAAAATAAACATTAAGTGGGCTAAAAAATAACTAGAAAGAAAGAGGGTAACGAGAGGAATACAAGCATGTATCCGGATAGATTCAGATAGGATAAGAATATCCCAAATTTGGATAGATTTACCCAAATCTGATACGACTTGCAATCAGATATATATTCGGATCGAATAGGAATATCACAAATTTGGATCATACCAGATTTTGGATAGGGTCCAAAATTTTTCAAGTTCGAAAAATTCAATCAGAATAAACCATTATCTGATCCGATGAATATCTCTAGCTATCAGTCACGTAACAAATAAAAAAGATGGGAAGCAAGACACCGGTGGAATGATTGATGGCGGCAACTCTTCGTTGTTGATCAATTCTTCATATAAGTAATAGAAAATATGAATAATATGATAAACCTATAATTATTTGTGTACCTGTTATAGCATGGAGAGTACTAACCGCATTGGAGAAGGATGTAGACGACATGGTTATTAGCTTGGTCGAGTTCCCCTTTAGGATGTATAGTTAAGGATGGTGTTAGGGTTCTTGAGAGGAACCCGCTTTTAGGGGAGAGGAGGCACACAAATTGTTATGTGTGTGTAATTAGGTTATGATGTTAATATTTATCTCTCTATATATACACCTAAGGGGAAACCCTTTATTAGTTAGTAATGGTAATATGGCCCATCAACAATTACCAAACTAATATATAATAAGGTATACTTAATATTTTGATCTATTATAATATAAATGATTATAATGGCCATATATAAATATATATAATTATATATTTAATCTTACATTCTCCCACTTGGCCGAGTAATCATTTATAATGAGTATTAGATAAGCCTGATCAGGAGTTAACACTCATTTTAGCTTTAAACTCAGACTGGAGCAGAGAAATACAGTAATTGAATTGAACATCAGCTCAAGACCCCCATTAATCATACTGCAGTCCTTATTTAAAACCTAAGTAGTTATGATCAAAATTTTCAAGTAAGCCCTTCAGAACGTTTGATTTGTATATTAACTCGTCTATATGTCATTATGCATGCTGAACATATTAAGAGACGTACAAAATCAAAACTGATGAGGAAATATTAAAAGTTAATCATTCATACTACGATATGCAGTTGTACGCGGTCATTAATAAACCCCTCATGATTATAAGCGCTTTCATAATACTTATGGGTAATAGACCTTTAGTTATAGGATCCTTAAGCATATCATGAATGTATTCGATATGTAAATTTAGATTCCTCAATTCTTTCATAAACGAATAATTAATTTCATATCAAAATTTAATGCATCACCTCTCAAACTGTTACTATTTGAGAAAACATGGTAGCTGACTTTATCACAATAAGTCTTCAATATATAATTTATATGGATTTTAATAAACTTATGAGTCCACTAATAAATGTCCAACAACATTTATTGGCAACAACGTTGTAATTAATCAATATATTATGTCGTTATGACTTAGGTTGTTATTATCAGTTCATTATGACTCCTCCATGAGTAGATTTATCTACCGCCATAAAAATATGTCCCGAAAATTACATTTTCTTATCTCTGAATATGACAAAGTTTAGAGTAATCTACCGGTTTGAATTCTCACTTCTTCTTTTAAATTATAGTCTTTCGTTTCCTTTAAAGATATAGTACTCTTTTAGATGCTTCACATTAACTAGACATATCTAGTGTGTTGCAATTTTGAGTAATATCTAAACGAGTATAGACTTGAACTTATATAAAGCTTCTACTTAATGAAGCATAAGGAAATAATCTATGTGATCCTATTATCCTCTAAAGTAGAGCAGTATTGTATGTTACACGTGTAAGGAATATCTCTGAGATCTATAATATCAAAGTATGTGTGAACAATGCTTTGACATATGTAACATATACTTGTCAGAAGAATGTCATATATATAAGGACAAGTTTGTTTTTAGTTGCTCCCACTCATTTTGAGGTAGGTACATTAATCCACTTGGTTTTTGATGAAAATAATTGAATAAAGATTTCATCACATTTTGATGTTTGCATTAACCATATATGGATTTTATTGACTTATAGACTAAATGTTCTTTGACCTTCAGTTTAAAACTTTTAGGTTGTTTTATGAACATATAAATATGTAAGCCGATTGTTAGGGAAAGTTGTTTTAATGTTCATCTAATGTAGCTTTTAACTATTATAAGCTACTAAACAATAATGATCCTTAAAGAAATCTTTTGTAATATAGGTAAGAAGATTCTTTGATAACTGGTTTATCCTTGAATATAACCTTTTACAATCAATCGTGCTTCTTACTGACTTAATGTTTCGTATTGGAATTTAGTTTAGTTATGAACACTCTTAGGTGATTCAACCAAATCTCAAAACGTTAGCCTGACTAATGAAGTCAATTATGATTGATGCTAATGATTTAATTATAAGGGGTAGGATCATTAAACTTTCCAACATCCATTTCAACTTTAGTTAGGGAGGTTACATAATCATTAGTGTTAGTAGGTTTTATGTCACACCCCCATCTTGGGCCTAGGAGTGTGATCGATAGTTGGTACCATTTTTGTAAATAAACCAGAGTAGCGAGTTTTTAGCGGAAGTCAAGGATCGAAATTATAAATATTTACATTACAAAATACGAGACGAAAGTCTCGTTTAATTTTACTTGTTTATAAGTTTTACAAAAGCATTATATTTAATGTTTAAATAAAAATATCCGAGCCATCGGATTCTTGTGCTCTTTGTCTTTCAAGCTCTAATCTTTGTTACCTGAAAAATGTTAGAAAATACGTCAGCAACGAATGCTGATGAATATGCTGACGCTAAAAATATTTTCCTTACTTAATCACCCCTCGAGACCACGTAAGTCTCGGCCCATCTTGGCTTAGGAATAATTAAGTTAAACAATCATTATAAACTCGAGTCTCTACACTAGGTCACCTAAGCAAAACACCGCAGCGTTTCGACATAACTTAGGTACCAAAAATATACACAGGTCAGTCTCACTCGGACGTAACTTAGGTCCGGCCCATCGTGGTTGGAGGTCGTGACCAAGCGTGGTGCGATGTGCCCACCGCGTTCCACATATGTAAGGATCCAGACAAACGTATACCACAGCTTGAGGGCTAGGCTTATTGATATACATGTATTTATACATCTCGAATCCCCTGTAAAGTTTTGTATATTTAATGTTTTGAGTTCGTTTTAGTACGAGTTTCGTTTATCTTTTATTTATTTAAGTTTTGAGCAAGTATTGTATTCTTTTCATGTTTTAAACCTTTTAGTGTCTTTCACGTTAAACTTAATTCTTTCTATCATTTTATGAGAAGTTTATGCTCGTTTTGCTCGTCATTGATTACATGATTAATTTACTTACGAGTTTTGATTTATTTGCATATAGATGGTGGTTTGAAAGTCAAGGAAAAGAAGGTCTAGAAGGTTCTAAGTGTTGCTTGGGATTCAAGGAAGATAATTAACAAGATTTAGCAACAAATAAATAAATAAAAAAGAAAAAATCCGGAATCCACCTTTTGAGGGCGCCGCGCCTCGCGAAGGCAAAGGGCCGCGGGGCGCCTAGGCCTTCTGGTAAGCAAAAAAAGATCTTTGCAAGCCCAAGCCCAGTTCGTTTATATATATATACTATTGCATACCAATCCGATCCTACAACTTTTGGCAGCCGATTTTCCAACGGTTAGAGCAAGTTTGTGAAGGTTTTGAAGCTAGGAATCAAGGGAGATCATCGAGCTTTCATACGGGTGTTCAAGGATCGATTAAGACAGGTTCTTTCGTTCTTTTTCATTGTCTTTGTTCATTAATTTTCACGATGTTTCTCTTTGTTTTTTGGTTTAGTTATTTGTCTTTGATTATAACTATGTTAGGCTAGACTTCATGTCTACCTAGGTTTGATGAACATGTGTTGACATGATTCTTGCTTTGGATATTGTTTTGATTATGGATTTTGTTATTTAGTAGTAAAGACTTGATTTTGCTTTCATGATGCGTATGAGTATTTGTTATCTTGATTGATTGTTAACTATTGCTTCACATAGATCTTTTATCTTTTGATTGTGTTCTTTAGATTTAGGGTTTATGTTTAAAGCATTACTTGGTGTTTTGATTATTGTGATTAAATGGGCCCATTAGATCATAGAAGCTTGTTGATAGTTGGTTAAGGTTTTAAATGTTTTGCTAAATTCCAATAGCTGTAAGGTGAGGAGTTGTTCATGTGTCTTGGTCAATTGCATGCTAGGATAGTTAGTGACAATATTCTTGCTTATTGTGTTGATCCATGTTCATGATGTCATGTTAGCTTATCAAGTTATCTAGGGTTTAGTGTTTCGTAAGATTGCTTGCTTTAGATACTATTAATTAACCCTAATTGATGACCTTGCGGAAATCAATTCAACTGATTGCTTAATAATCTAATAATTGTTCTTTGGGATTTCATTTGATTCAGTCAAAGGTCCTTAGGGTTTGTTAGATGAACACGTTTAGAAATCAGTTTCCATAATCATGTTATTTGTCCATTGCTTGATGATTGTTGATGCATGGGATTCTTACCTAGGTAGATTCCTTCTCTGATTGGTTTCGATCTTGTGTTTAGTTGCTTGTTTCTCGTTAACTTGTTTATTTACTTTCTTAGTTTAATCTTAGCTTAATATTAGTTTAAAAATCCCCCTTAAAACATTAATAATAAATAGTCGTGTCGTAAGTCGAGTCTAATTAGTTAATTAACGTAATTTATAGAGTCCTGTGGGTTCGATATTCCGGACTTACTAAGCTTAGTACAATTGACCGGTTCAGTTGCCGGTGTTTTGTTTGGTTGAGTCTTAGGTCTTGTTTTTATTACTTGTTTAATTTAGTTAATATTTATTGACTGTTTTTAGCAAATCAAGTTTTTGGCGCCGTTACCGTGGACTCTTGGCAATTGCGTTATTTGCGTTAATTGGACTTAATTGCTACATAAGTGCTATTTGTTTTATTTTTGTTTGAGTCGTAGGAGTCTAATTTAAGTTTTAGTTTATTTTAGTTTATTTTTTTAGTATTCGAGTCTACTCACTTCGTCTTTTGCGTTTTTCAGGTTTATGCCACATCTTCGTTCACAAGGACCACCGCTGGATAATCTTGGATCTTCTGCGTTGAAGACCGAGGCTAGTTCGTCAGTAGAAGAACAACCGTCAGAACCCACCCGCATCTACACCAAATTCGTCACCACCTAGTTCACCACCCGAAAGTCCTAGAAGTCAAGATCCAATGGCCGTCAATAGAACAATTACTGCTCAAGCCTTCGATGGCTTAACCGGAAACCAATCATGCATCGTCGTTCTTGAGATCGACAACCCCAAATCGTGGCAGATTCCGTTATAAGTAATGAACAACATCGTTCAAACTAATCAGTTTCATGGGAACGATGAAGAGGATGCGCCGGCTCATATTAACCGACTTTACCGCGTTTTGAAAACTTTTAAATTGCAAGGTGCTACTGAAGATGCAATTTTCTTACATCATTTTCCTTTTTCACTTACAGGTAAAGCAACTACTTGGCTTGACACGCAGCCACCTGGAATGTTCACCACTTGGGAAGCACTACGTTCTGCATTTATCAAGAGATACTTCCCACAGGCTAAAGCGATTGTTCTTCGCAATCAGATTCACTTGTTTCACATGGAGCCGGATGAGCAATATTGTCATGCTTGGGAGAGTTTTCAGAACTTGCTGTCTCGATGCTCACAGAATGGTCTCACACCACGGGCTCTCGTGGAGAAATTTTACAACGGGCTAAACTACGAAACCCAAGTTCGGTTCGACACGGCCGCAGGAGGAAGTCTACTAGCTAGGAAGAACGTCACCGAGTGTAACGAGATGTTTGAGAGCTTCGCTCAATCGGACCTTGCCAAAGTGCCACATCGTGGGAATTCCAATCCCGTTAGTAGTACATCCTCATCCGCTCGAGGTGTACATCAGGTTAATCTGGATACTAGTGTGGCAGCTGCTTTGGAATCACTAACTCAAGAGGTGAAGGAGCTGAAGGCCAAGGTGGACATATGTGAGTTTTGTAGAGGTGGAAATGGTACGTTGGAGTGCCCGGTGATGAATCAACAGGTCGATTTTGTCGCTGGTCAGAATAGGTTTTCCAACAATTACAACAGCAATAATCAGATTTGGAACACCTACAAAAACCCGAATCAGAATAGTTCCAACTGGCGTCCGTCAGGTGCACCACCCGGATTTCAAAATTCTTATGCTTCAGGACAAGGTCAGTATTTTAATGATAATAATACTAATAATACTAATGTTCAAAATAATGTGCAGGATTCGAACGGTGGAATTGGGCGTTTGGAAGAGATGGTGAAGCTAATCTTGGAGAGAGATCAAGCAACACAGAAAAAGTTCGCCGAGCATGACTTACTCTTCAAAAACCAACAATCTTCTATTCTCGATATTTAAAGGACTGTTGGTGACATTGCTCGTCGTTTAGAAGAAAGGCCCCCAGGTCAGTTTTCGGGTATTCCTCAAACTAATCTGGCTGCTCAATTGAAAGCCATCTCCACTCGTAGTGGTAGGGTTTCTGGTCCGGAGGTAGTTAGTAAAGAAATTGAGAAAGATGGGGACGATGAATTGGTAGATGAGGAGATAGAGGTAGAGGCTCCGGGTAAGTCACAAGTTAAAACACCAATTATTGAGCCACTAGTTGAAAAGAAGCCGGTTGGAGTCCGGCCACCACCACACATCATTAACCCTGCTTATGTACCGTATCCCGCTCGTCTTAAGCATCAACAGTATACGAAGGATTACGGGCATTTTCTTAATATTTTTAGCCAATTAAATCCTACCTCCTGTTCGTCGAAGACCTTCAACATATGCCTAAGTACGCCAAGTTTTTGAAAGATATTCTTAAAAGAAAGGATAAGTTGGAGGAGCTATCAACATATGCAGTAGTTCTTAATAAAGTACCAGAAAAATTACCCGACCCCGGTGTGTTTACCATCCCATGTCTTTTCGGAAGTGATACGACGTGTCAAGCATTGGCCGATCTTGGAGCTAGCATAAACCTCATGCCATATTCTTTGTATGAAAAGTTGGGCCTCGGAGAGCTCACCCCTACTCGTATGACGTTGTCTTTAGCCGATCGTTTCGTTAAGTATCCGAGGGGTGTCGTGGAGAATTTGCTCGTGAAGGTAGATAATTTAGTTTTTCCCGCGGATTTTGTTGTTTTAGATATGGAGGCCGACGAGAGGGTTCCTATTATTTTGGGTCGTCCATTCTTACGTACCGCTAGGGCAATCATCGATGTGTTTGAAGGCAAGATAACTCTTAGAGCCGGTGATGATAGTGCCACTTATTTGGCTAAGTCCATGAGACATCGGAGTGGTCAAAACGGTCTCATTGATCCATGTCATCCAGTTTACTCGATAGAATCATTTATCTCAGACATGTATTCTCATCTTGACGATTCCCATTTGGTAAGTTTTAGTGTGGAAAAGGGGAAAGCGGTTTCGAGTTCTCGGGTAATGGTAAAGCGTGTTAGAGAAATTGGTGGTGGAAAGCGAAAGATTGAAAGGGTTCGTGGAGTTAGAAAGAAAAAGACAAAGGTTGATGGATGGTCGGATATTGATTTAGGGCATTGGAGTTCTACCGAGGTAGAGGAAGCTCCACTCGGTCCGCCACGTGATTCGCTTAGCATGGGTTCTTAAGTGAAAACTCAAGTGTAGAGTTTGTATTATTTTCTTTTATTTTTATTTTCTTTGAGTCCCTAATGTAGTTTTTGTAGTTTGACTTTGTTTTATGTTTTTGAGTTTTGCTAGATTGAAGATTGAGTGAGCTAGAGAGAAGATCCCCGAGGTTGAGTATAATGAAACGAACAAGTGTGGGGATGGAGCAGCCGAGCCGTATACTTTACGAGTTATTATTATTTGCTGCTGATTATTCATGTTTTATATATTTGTGGGTTGATTGAAGTACTTTAATTGCATAATATCTATCATTACAATAAGATATATTTTTAGATATGTTTGTTTTGTTTTACCGCTTACGTTCGTGAGAGAAGGAGTTACCATTTGTTGAGCACGCTCGTAGTTGGAGGGCATTCATGGAAAGAAGACTTTGGCATCATGTTTCGTTCGTATATTACCAGCTAAGTCTTTTCCTGTCACACCCTCAAAATCCACTAACGGAGTTTTACCGTCAGAGGGTGTGAACTAACAGGATCGGAATCATTAGTTATAATCAAACCATAAAACAAAGTTTCAAATCCATGAAAACGTTTATGAGTAATAAAATGCGGAAGCGTAAACCATAGAAAACAATGTTACGTCACGCAGGACGACTTAAAACCCAATGATAACAGTTAAAAATAAGTTTGCATAGTTAAAAGTGTTTCAAGCAATGCATGTTCCTAAACCGCGCGCCCGCCTCGGCTACCTGAGAATAACATACTAAAAGTGTCAACACAAGGTTGGTGAGTTCACAAGTTTATATAAAATAAAGCGTTTAGCGTTTGCGTTCAGCGTTTTGCGTTACCAGATAGTGTTATGTCAATTATATATCTATAGGTAGCTAGCCTATAAAACAAGTATCACTAAGTGTTCGACACCGAAGCTGACTGTTTATCATTTTCCTTGCCACCAGGTCATCCAGACCATGGTATGTGTTTAGCCAAGATTACACCCACTCGACCTCCAGTCGAGTTTAGCGTTGGGTGGGGTTTGTCAAACCCAGTAGTACTACTCAACAATGACTCACTATTATCCAATATTAAACGGTTCGATGTGAATGAAAGACTTTAGTTATTGCGTTTGTCACTTAGTCTTTACAAGTGATATATAATCTATATTAACAAAATCTTAAATGCGTTTCGGAGTATGTTATCTCCCCCAAGTGAAAAGCGTTTAAAAAGTTTAAAAGGGGAAAGTGAAACTCACTGTTTGTGAAGTATTCCCAAAATAATTCACCAAGATGCGCGTCATAGAAAAACTCTCTCTAGCGTTCTAAAACAACAAAGAGATTTTTCTAAGTGTCGGAATATTATCGAGTCTCTAGACCCGGCACATAATACCTATGCACATAACATGTTTCGTGTTTCGTTTGTGAATCGTGTGTGACCTTAACAAAGGTATTTGTGATACGATACATGTGTAAGCAATTATTTACGTGTCATGTATTCATAAAGTACATCACTAGCAATTACTCCCCGTAAGGGCAATTTGGTCAACACATAACAATTAACTAGCCATCATTCCCCATGAGGGCAATTTGGTCAAATCATGACAATCAATTAGCAATTATTCCCCGCAAGGGCAATTTGGTCAAAACATAACAATTATATAGCAAGTATCATGTTTCATGCATTTTCACAAAAATTCAGCAGCTAGTTCCACCGAGACAGAAATCCTACTTGAAAGATTGTACTATTCCACCAATCATAGCATCTCAATTAATTTACCAAAAATCATCACAAGAGAATATATGTCTTAGGTTTCCAGTACATATTTTATTATATTTTTATTCCACATAGGTTTCTCACAATCGTCAAATCATTACAGCAAACTCGTAACAGTCAAATTCATGCGCAACAGAATGTTATTTGAAATTACCGTTAAACGAAAAATCCAATAAATGCAAGACCACTTGGGTTAGGTTCCTAACTCAATAAGTCAACTTCCAGAAGTGGAACCAACCCAATTGGTCTCGTAGTTCATGAGATATAACATTTACAAAACAACCTAACAGCAGGTCTAACAGCTCAGCTTTGCACAACGTTTTTGTAAAATCATAAAAGTTAACCTTTACTTGTCCAAAAATTACGAGTTTATATTCTTTAGAAACTAGACTCAACTAAGTTTACTGTAGTATCAATAATCTCAACCAATTTTCACATTTACACTTTGTTACAGTCACTTAAACATCAATAACACAATCTGTCCAGAAACTGTTTGCATCCAAACTCAACATATTAACTATCTATGAACCATAATTCATTCATATAACACTCTAGACTCCATAATCACTATCCATGCACATCAATTACACATTACATATATGGTTAGGGTTTTTGTTTGAACTCAAATCAAAGACACAAGCAATTAACATGTAACAATATCAATTCTAGTTATCAAATCATCATCAATACATCATCAAATCAAACAAAATCATATGAACACACTAACATGTAAAAATTGGCATCTAGGGTTTGTAATTAACCCAATAAAAGTCAAGATTAAGTATAAAGGATGCATAGGATAGTTGATTATACCTTCCTAGAACCTTAATCTTGAATCAAAAGCTTGAAATTTGTTGTATGTATGTGTGTGTATGTCGACGGCAGCCAAGGAGCCAAGGGGGGGGGGGGGGTGCTGATCGGTTTGTGTAGGGAGAGAAATAACAAGTTAGGGTTTATTATTATTATTATTTATAATAATACTATGTTACACTTTGGCCCCTCCACTTCTAAGTATTACTTATTTAGCTTAACTAACTTGTTTACATCTTGAGTTAGTGTTTATAACGATGTTATCACACAACACCTAAGTCTAACACATAATTATCACATAATTACTGTTTTGACATTTTTCGTTTATTCACCAATCGTTTGCGTCAACTCGTTTGCGTTTCGGTGCAATTCCCGAAAGACTACACATGTAGTAAGTGTTAAGCGTCATTTAAACCCTAGTTTAAATGTAATGAAGTATGCGTTATAGATTCAATGATCTTAAGTTTGAATTGACGGAGTTGAGTTAACGGAGTTAACCTGAAATTGACGATTGTCACATTTCCATTATCTAGCTTGTTAACTTTTTATTTTGTTTTGTTTTTTTTATTTTTAGGTTTTTAGTTTTTGTAGTCCGACTTTATTTTAATTTTATTTTTATTTTGAGTCGTCCTTATCCTTGCATTGAGGACAATGCACAATTTAAGTGCGGGGATAGGATATTTTAGTCGTAGTTTAAATTGAGTTTTTGTTTGGAAAAAAATAAAAAAAATTTTAAAAAAATTTAAAAATGTTTAAAAATGTCCCTTGAATCTAGTTTTTTGCGTTAAAGTGGGAGATGATGATATTTATCAGAAATTGGTTTTTCAAACTACTAATAATATGAGATAAATAAAAGAAAGCACACTTAACTCGGGATGTGTCGGTAGGCTCAGCCTTGAAAATGAAAGGGCAATTTGATAAAATGGATCGGAAATCTCTTGTGGGTAAAACGTTTTGTCCGTAGAAAATAAGTAATGAAAGGTCAGCCATACTCAAGCCTCAATTCTTAGTATGAAAAAGTGGAAAATATCATAAGTTTGAAAAGTTTAAAAAAATTTGAATACGTTATCATATGATGCTTAAGTAGGTTTAACGTTAAAGTATGCCATGTAGCCTGTGATATAAATCTTAAACTGTTAGTTTTAGTGTTTTTCACCTCATTGGCGTATGGTTTTATAACCTTAAATCTTGTATTGATGGGATGCCCCGGGTCCGGAGACCTGGGTATGTATGCTGACTATTCATCTGGGTATTCACGATTCCAAATGAGGTTGTGAATATTTAAAATAAAAGCTAAAAAAAAGAGCAAACCCTTATAAGTCTTTAAACATGATCACAAAAAGTACAAAAGTACAAATACATTACAGACTTGATCATCCACGCTGTTAGTCATGTGGGGTCCCCTTGCTCGCGTCTCATTACCATTAAGAAACGGACCACAAGAGACGCGCCACATGTAAGCCCAACAGATGAAATTTTGCATACTCACCTATGGTAATGGTTCGGTGTATTGCTTGATAACGGGGGTATGTCATGTTGTGGGGAACACTAGCTATGAATTAATTGAACCTTAATAATATCTAATGGCTGCTTGGTATACTTTGATGCTTAAGCTTAGGTGGATAAACAATACCCTTGATCGTCTTAACTATTCATGAAAAAAAATAGAGCAGCAAAAGTTTAAAATCTGCTAATTTTGAGGTTTAAGTAAAGTTGGGGTGATTTGGTTCGGTAAAAGCTGAAAATAGGCGGGTCTTAATTGTGTAAACCACTGAGTACTATTATTGTCGGATCTTATTTGTCCCGGTAAAGATTAAGGCATGGGTTTAAGTGGACAACGATATCGGTGATCGCGGTTTTTGCGTTTTTCTAAGCTTTAAAAATTAACCTATATGTTTTTAAGACCTTATTTTCCGATTCTGATCCGACTGCATAAGACTTTTTCAGGGACGAAAAAAGAGTAAGTGTAGGGATATTTGATATACATGTATTTATACATCTCGAATCCCTTGTAAAGTTTTGTATATTTAATGTTTTGAGTTCGTTTTAGTTCGAGTTTCGTTTATCTTTTATTTATTTAAGTTTTGAGTCAAGTATTGTATGCTTTTCATGTTTTAAATCTTTTGGTGTCTTTCACGTTAAACTTAATTCTTTCTATCATTTTATGAGAAGTTTATGCTCGTTTTGCTTGTCATTGATTACATGATTAATTCACTTACGAGTTTTGATTTATTTGCATATAGATGGTGGTTTGAAAGTCAAGGAAAAGAAGGTCTAGAAGGTTCTAAGTGTTGCTTGGGATTCAAGGAAGATAATTAACAAGATTTAGCAACAAATAATAAGATAAAAAAGAAAAAATTAGGAATCCACCTTTTGAGGGCGCCGCGCCCCGCGAAGGCAAAGGGCCGCTGGGCGCCTAGGCTATCTGGTCAGCAAAAAAAGGGCGCCGCGCCGCGCGGAGCTAAGGGTCGCGGGGCGCCTAGGCCTCCTGGTCAGCTATCTTCGCAAGCCCAAGCCCAGTTCGTTTATATATATATATATATATATATATATATATACTATTGCATACCAATCCTATCCTACAACTTTTGGCAGCCGATTTTCCAAGGGTTAGAGCAAGTTTGTGAAGGTTTTGAAGCTAGGAATCAAGGGAGATCATCGAGCTTTCATACGGGTGTTCAAGGATCGATTAAGACGGGTTCTTTCGTTCTTTTTCATTGTCTTTGTTCATTAATTTTCACGATGTTTCTCTTTGTTTTTTGGTTTAGTTATTTGTCTTTGATTATAACTATGCTACGCTAGACTTCATGTCTACCTAGGTTTGATGAACATGTGTTGACATGATTCTTGCTTTGGATATTGTTTTGATTATGGATTTTGTTATTTAGTAGTAAAGACTTGATTTTGCTTTCATGATGCGTATGAGTATTTGTTATCTTGATTGATTGTTAACTATTGCTTCACATAGATCTTTTATCTTTTGATTGTGTTCTTTAGATTTAGAGTTTATGTTTAAATCATTACTTGGTGTTTTGATTATTGTGATTAAATGGGCTCATTAGATCATAGAAGCTTGTTGATAGTTGGTTAAGGTTTTAAATGTTTTGCTAAATTCCAATAGCTGTAAGGTGAGGAGTTGTTCATGTGTCTTGGTTAATTGCATACTAGGATAGTTAGTGACAATATTCTTGCTTATTGTGTTGATCCATGTTCATGATGTCATGTTAGCTTATCAAGTTATCTAGGGTTTAGTGTTTCGTAAGATTGCTTGCTTTAGATACTATTAATTAACCCTAATTGATGACCTTGCGGAAATTAATTCAACTGATTGCTTAATAATCTAATAATTGTTCTTTGGGATTTCATTTGATTCAGTCAAAGGTCCTTATGGTTTGTTAGATGAACACGTTTAGAAATCAGTTTCCATAATCATGTTATTTGTCCATTGCTTGATGATTGTTGATGCATGGGATTCTTACCTAGGTAGATTCCTTCTCTGATTGGTTTCGATCTTGGGTTTAGTTGATTGTTTCTCGTTAACTTGTTTATTTACTTTCTTAGTTTAATCTTAGCTTAATATTAGTTTAAAAATCCCCTTTAAAACATTAATAATAAATAGTCGTGTCGTAAATCGAGTCTAATTAGTTAATTAACGTAATTTATAGAGTCCCGTGGGTTCGATATTCCAGACTTACTTAGCTTAGTACAATTGACCGGTTCACTTGCCGGTGTTTTGTTTAGTTGAGTCTTAGGTCTTGTTTTTATTACTTGTTTAATTTAGTTAATATTTATTGACTGTTTTTAGCACATCACTTATACTCTTATTTACAATGTTTTTAGAGACACGTAGCCTCATGTAAAGTTTTACACATAACACGTTTGATTGTTTTGAAAACAAGTTTATAAAAGTGGGACGTATTCATCTTTCAAATGGGATCGGCTTCCAACACCGTCCGTGAGTCTTTCCTTGCTATCTCGCACCTATAGTACGAGTATAACCTTTATTAGTCGGATACACGATCCGGCTTAAGACCTTTAGTCTTACTTATCTCGATGAACCTTTAGTTCAATATCTCTTTTTACTTTAAAACCTTTAGTTAAAAAGTAATCTTTATAAACCTTTAGTTTATTTATAAAAACCATACGCTTCTTCTTCTTTAAGAAACATATTCTTTTCTTTATTACTTAAGTATACTCATTATACTTAAATAGTATATTTTATAACAAATAATAATCATATACATATATATACTCACATATATATTTCATTTTTCTTTTTCTTTATTTTCTTTTTTATATATTTCTTTGTTTATCGAGAATAACTTTGACTTGGGGTATTAAGCCTTTATGATATTTTGTTATTATTTTATTCGGGCATTACGCCTACCTTTTCTTGGCTTAATAAACCCTACACACTCGGACAACACTTCGACGCCATTTTCTTTATCAACCTTCCTTGATCAATATTCCACTTGGGCACGCGAATCGAGATACCAACTATTCACGGCACGCACTTCGAGATGATTGTCGGGACGTCGGGACATCACCTCCTTCTTGTTTGGAATGTCATCGGGGAATGGCACGAATATTGAGGTTTAGCATGAAAAACGAGGATTCGGGCACGCTTATCGAGGTGGATCGAGGGCACGAACTTCGAGGTGTAGGGAGATGTTAGAGAGAGAGTAGTATGTGAGTTTTGGTGTGTGGAAATGGAGAACCCGGACCTTGCTATTTTTAGACTTGATTTTGGATCCCATCGCGCTACGCGATGGGTCCCTTGGCAAGCCCATCGCGTAGCGTGATGTAGGCTTGCTGTGTCACAGGTTAGACCTGCCACGTGGCGATACGTGGCAGGCGCCGCGCCACGTGGCAAACGTGTTGCCACGTGGTGACACGTGGCGGCAGACGGTGCCACCGTGTGCCACATGGCACACGTGTCACAACATGTCAGACATCCCATCGCGATACGCGATGGGAGTCTCTTTTGATCCATCGCGTATCGCGATGGGTCAGGAAAACAAATTTTACATTTTAGACCATGGAGTTTGGAATTTGGTAAAATTGGTCCCTTGACTTTGGAAACTTGACATTTTTGGCCAGATATTTACGTGATGTTACATCCTCCCCACCTTGAAATAAATCTCGTCCTCGAGATTGCTTCACGAAAATAAGTGGGGGTATTTCTTTCTCATTTCGGACTTGAGTTCCCATGTATACTCGGGTCCTCTTCGGGAATCCCATTTAACTTTTACGATTTTCAAGGTTCGTCTTTTGAGTTACTTTGTTTTCAAGTCTTCTATTTGTATTGGTCTATGACAAACTGAAAATTTTTCTTACTTTTTCAGACACTCATCACGACTTGACTCAAATTTTCGGGACGAAAATTCTCTAACATGGGAATGATGTGACAATCGTCAATTTCAGGTTAACTCCGTTAACTCCGTTAACTCAACTCCGTCAATTCAAACTTAAAGATCACTGAATCTATAACACACACCTCATTACATTTAAACTAGGGTTTAAATGACGCTTGACACTTACTACATGTGTAGTCTTTCGGGAATTGCACCGAAACGCAAACGAGTTGATGCAAACAATTGGTGAATAAACGAAAAATGTCAAAACAATAATTATGTGATAATTATGTGTTAGACTTATGTGTTATGTGATAACATGTTATATAACGTTAACTCAATGTGCTAGAACTAGTTAATTAAGCTAGAAAAGAAACATTTGAAAGTTAAGGGACCAAAGTGTATTATATTATTATTATTATTAATATTAACCTAAACCCTAAACTCTCTCCTCTCTTCCTCCCAAACCCGACGGCAGCCTCTAGACCCCCCTTGCTATCGGCCCTCATACACACACATACTACCATTGTTTGATCTCATCTTTCACAATTGAAGCATCCTACACCCGATTCTAGTCATCTTCTACCTTCCCCTTGCTTATTTTTGTGCTTTGGAAGGTATAATTATAAACCCTAGAATCTGGAAATTATATACATGATGTTTATATGTCTTGTTTTGATTGAAAGATGTATTGATTGTTGAATTGATAGCTAGTATTGGTGTTATTGCATGTTAATCGTTTGTTTCTTGATTTTGAGTTCAAGTAAAACCCTAACCATGTATGTATGGTGTAATTGATATGCATGGATAGTGGTTATGGTGTCTAGAATGTTATATGAACGGATTATGGTCCATAGATAGTTAATAGGTTGAGTTTTGTTGCAAACAGTTTCTGGACAGATTGTGTTGTTGATGTTCAATTGACTGTAACGGGGTGTAAATGTGAAAATTGGTTGAGAATATTGATACTAAAGTAAACTAGGTTGAGTCTAGTTTCTAAAGAATATAAATTTGCAATTTTTGGACGTGTAAAAGTTAACATTTATGATTTTACAAAAACGTTGTGCAAAGCTGAGTTGTTAGACCTGTTGTTAGGTTGTTTTGTAAATGTTATATCTCATGAAATACGAGACCAATTGGGTTGGTTCCACTTCTGGAAGTTGACTTGTTGAGTTAGGAACCTAACTCAAGTGGTATTGTATTTATTGGATTTTTCATTTAACGGGAATTTCAAATAACATTCTGTTGCGCATGAATTTGACTGTTATGAGTTTGCTGTAATGTTTTGATCATTGTGAGAAACATATGTGGAATAAAAATAAAATAAAATATGTTCTGGAAACCAAATACATGTATGCTTTTGTGATGATTTTTGGTAAATTAATTGAGATGCTATGATCGGTGGAATAGACTAGTTTTTCAAGTAGAATTCTGTCAATAAGAAAATTAGTTGCCGAATTTTGTAAAAGTTGCATGAAACATGGTAATTGCTAATTGATTGTCGTGTTTTTACCAAATTGCCCCTGCGGGGAATAATTGCTAGTTAATTGTTATAACTTGACCAAATTTCCCCTGCGGGGAATAGTTGCTAGTGATGTACATTATTAATACATGACACGTAAATAATTGTTCACACATGTATCGTGTCACAAATGTACTTGTTAAGTCACACACGATTCACAAACAAACACGAAATGTATCTTGTGCTTAGGAATTATGTGACGGGTCTAGAGACTCGATATTAGTTCCGATACTTAGAAAATCTCCTTGTTGTTTTAGAACGCTAGAGAGAGTTTTCTATGACGCGCATCACTTGGTGATTTATTTTGGGAATTCTTCGCAAACAGTGAGTTCACTTACCCCTCTAAACTATTTTCAAACGCTTTTCACTTGGGGAGATAACATACTCCGAAAACGCATTTAAGATTTTGTTAATATAAATTATATATCACTTGTAAAGACTAAGTGGAAAACGCAATAACTAAAGTCCTTCATTCACATCGAACCGTTTAGTATTGGATAATAGCGAGTCATTGTTGAGTAGTACTACTGGGTTTGACAAACCCCACCCAGCGCTAAACTCGACTGGAGGTCGAGTGGGTGTAATCTTGGCTAAACACATACCATGGTCGGGATAGACCTGGTGGCAAGGCAAATGATAAACAGTCAGCTTCGGTGTCGAACACTTAGTAATACTTGTTTTATAGGCTAGCTACCTATAGATATATAATTGACATAACACTATCTGGTAACGCAAAACGCTGAACGCAAAACGCTGAACGCAAACGCTAAACGCTTTATTTTATATAAACTTGTGAACTCACCAACCTCGTGTTGACACTTTTAGTATGTTATTCTCAGGTAGCCGAGGCGGGCGCGGTGTATAGGATTATGAATGGTTTTTGAACATTCTGATATGCAAACATGTTTTTAACTATTATTACTTGGGTTTTTAAGTCGTCCTGCGTGACGCAACTTTTGTCTTTTGGTTTTTACGCTTCCGCACTTATTTTCATTTAAATGTTTTTATGGTTTGATTATAACTAATGATTCCGATCCTGTTAGTTCACACCCTCTGACGGTAAAACTCCGTTAGTGGATTTTTGAGGGTGTGACATGGTCTTTCAATGAATTTTAAATTTTCGTTATTTTCTACATCTTTTTATGGCATCGTAAGAGACTCGTCGGCTAAACACTTACGCAGATTCGAAACATGGAATACGTCGTGTATCCCTTGCATTTCCTCGGGCAGTCGCAAACGATATGCAACAGTGCCGATTCGTTCAAGTACCTCGAAGGGTCCAACGAATCGAGAACTTAGCTTTACTTTCTTGCCGAAGCGAACTACGTCTTTCCATGGCGAGACTTTCAATAGAAATTTGTCACCAACATTGAACTCTAACGGCTTACGACGGATATCTGTGTAATTCTTTTGGCGATCACGTGCCGTCTTAAGTCGTTCTCGAATTTGAAGAATTATGTCGGTGGTTTCTTGGACTATCTCGGGTCCATATAATTGATTGTCTCCAGTTTCAGACCAACACTCAGGCGTACCATATAACGCCTCAAATGGTGCGGCTTGAATACTCGTGTGATAACTATTGTTATACGAAAATTCCATTAGGGGTAAGTGGTCATCCCAACTTCCACCTAAGTCTATCACACAAGCACGGAGCATATCTTCCAACGTTTGAATTGTCCTTTCGCTTTGCCCATCGGTTTGTGGATGATAGGCAGTGCTAAGGTTTAACTTGGTGCCAAAGGCTTGTTGGAAGCTTTTCCAAAAGTGAGACGTAAAACGACTGTCTCGATCAGAGATTGTAGATAGCGGTACTCCATGCAAAGCAACAATGTTTTTCACATAAATACGCGCTAATCTATCCATTGAGTACGACTCGTTGATTGGTATGAAGTGAGCGGATTTGGTTAATTATCGATGATCACCCAAATAGCATTCTGTTGTCGAGTCGTCTTCGGGAGTTTGGTAATGAAATCCATGGTTATTAACTCCCACTTCCATACGGGAAGTTCGGGTTGCTGAAGCAGTCCCGAAGGCTTTTGATGTTCAGCCTTGACTTTCAAACAGGTTAAACATTTTGCCACATGTGAAGCGATGTCCTTTTTCATCCCATTCCACCATTAGTTTGGCTTGAGGTTTTGATACATTTCGTCACTACCGGGGTGCATCATGTATTTGGACTTATGTGCTTCATTCATAATCTTTTCACGCAAGTCCACAACGATTGGTACCCAAATCTGGTTTCCCATTATAAGGATACCATCGTCACCTTTGATTAACGAGTCAATGGTGCCGTTACGTTTTTCACGGAGATCTTGTTTTCATTGATCGCTTGTGTTTGATCAGATTTAATTTGGTCAATAAGATCAATTTGAAGTTCTAGTCTTAACGCTTGGACTCTTTTTGGCTTTTTGTGCTCTTTACGACTTAAGGCGTCAGCCACAACGTTGGCTTTACCTTCGTGATAAACGATCTCACAGTCGTAGTCATTGAGAGTTTCCATCCAGCGTCGTTGGCGCATATTAAGCTCTTTTTGATTGAAGATGTGTTTCAAGCTTTTATGATCAGTGTACATGATAAATCTTACTCCATAGAGATAGTGCCTCCATATCTTAAGTGCAAAGATTATGGCGCCTAACTCTAGATCGTGAGTCGTATAGTTCTTTTTGTGCACTTTGAGTTGACGAGAGGCGTAGGCGATTACTTTCTTTCGTTGCATTAGTACACATCCCAAACCGGAATGAGACGCATCACTAAAGACAACAAAATCTTCAGTACCTTCTGGCAAGGCCAGTATAGGTGCTTGGGTAAGCTTTTGTTTGAGTATATCGAATGCCTCTTGTTGTTTTGTTCCCCATTCATACTTGATATTTTTGCGAGTCAAAGAAGTTAGGGGAACAGCGATTCGGGAGAAGTTTTCGATGAACCTACGGTAATAGCCGGCCAATCCCAAGAAACTTCGAATCTCGGTTGGCGACTTTGGGATCTCCCACTTAGAGATAGCTTTAATCTTAGCGGGGTCCACTTGAATACCGTTAACGTTAATGATGTGACCAAGGAATTGTACTTCGTGTAACCTGAACTCGCATTTTTAGAACTTGGCATACAACTTCTCGGTTCTAAGAATTTCAAGCAGGGTTCGAAGATGATTTTCATGATCGTCCTTAGACTTGGAATAAATGAGTATGTCGTCGATGAAGACGATAACAAATTTATCCAAGTAAGGCTTGCAAATACGATTCATCATGTCCATGAATGCAGCTGGGGCATTAGTAAGTCCAAACGGCATGACCGTGAACTCATAATGTCCATACCTTGTTCGAAAAACAGTCTTCAGAATATCTTCCGATTGAACTTTGAGTTGGTGACAGCCGGAACGAAGATCGATTTTAGAAAAGAAGCTAGCACCTTGAAGTTGGTCAAAAAGATCATCGATTCGAGGGAGTGGATAACGATTTTTGATAGTAACTTTATTGAGAGCTCGGTAGTCGATGCACATACACATGGATCCATCCTTCTTCTTGACGAATAATATCGGCGCTCCCCATGGTGATGAACTTGGTCGTATAAAACCTTTCTCGAGAAGATCTTCAAGTTGTTTCTTTAGTTCCTTCATCTCGGTTGGCACGAGGCGATACGGAGCTTTGGCGATCGGAGCAGTACCAGGAATGAGATCGATTCTAAACTCTACTTCATGATCGGGAGGAATGCCAGGAAGTTCGTCGGGAAACACATCGGCATAATCGGAAACAACAGGAACGTCTTTGATTTCTTTAGGCTTTGATTCTTCGGTGACGTTGGCCATGAATGCTAAGAATCCTTGATTTAAACATTTGTTAGCCCTTATCATGGAGATTAGGCTAACTCGGCTAGCGTCTTTATCCCCTTCAATTCGAATAGTTCGTTTATTAGGGGCTCGAAGTTTAACGGTCTTGCTATTTGTAGAGGATACGAGCATGGTTGTCGGCTAACCAATCCATACCCAATACAACATCAAAACCAGCAAGAGTCATAGGTAGCAATTGAATAGGCAAAACATAACTGGCTAATAATATTTTTCCGTTTTCTAGGGCTTCAGAGATTTTAATGATTTCGCCATTAGCGGTCTCAACGCTTAGAGTTTTATTAAGTTTGATTAAAGGTTTATTTAATAGACTACAAAAGTTATAATCTATAAAACTTAAGTTGGAACCCGAATCAAACAAGACTCTAGCATAATTGTTGTTAACTAGGAACGTACCGGTGATGGTTTCCGGTATGTCGGCCGCTTTCTTTGTGTCTAAGACGAAAACTCTTGCATTGCCCTTCTTGGGCTCATTCTTTTGACCGCTACCACCCGCACTACCAGTCACGGGCTTATTCTTTGGGCACTTAAAGCTCAAGTGTCCCATTTCCTTACAGTTGTAGTAGGTCATCTTTTTCTTCCAACAATCGGCCGTTGCGTGGCCGGGTCTATTACACGATTCAAAGACTCGAGGAGCAAAGTTGCATCTACCCCTATGATATTTCTTACTGATTTTGCATTGTGGGATGCCGGGGTTGAAGCCAGACTTTCGTTGTTCAGCTCATTTACCCTTAAAACGGGTATCCCTCCTTTCCTTGAGTCGTGTGTTGTTACGACCTTCTTATCCTCCTCGTTATTGCGGATCATTCCGCCCATCAAGTACCCAGCCAACTCCATCGCGGAGTTAGCAGTTTGTGGAAAGTGTGACCTTACCATGTCACGAATCTCTCGTGGCAGTCCCCAAATATAACGTGTTACTTTGCTGGATTCAGGGGTAACCAGCTGGGGAACCAAACGACAGTATTCGTGAAATTTCGTGTTATACTCACGAAGGTTCGTTCCAACAACCTTGTGAGTCAAGAATTTTGTTTGAATTTGGTCCGTTTCGTGCATCAGACAGAATTTCGACATTAACAACTCCTTGAAATCGTTCCATGTAAAACTATACATCACCTCTCTTCCTCTACTCAGTATCAGTGTGTTCCACCACTCTAGCGCTTCGCCTTTGAACATCAGGGCAGAATACTGAATCTTCTCCTCATCAGAACACTTGCTCGTAATCACAATTGTCTCCATCTCTTCAAGCCACCTTACGGTTGTGACGGCTCCCTTATCACCATGGAATTCTTTCGGCCCATAGTACTTAAAGTCTTTGAACGAATATCTACCATTTTGAGTTTCTTGAATTCTTGGCGAACCCCACCATCAGCGTTTGATTCATGAACACTTTCCTTGACACGAGATGGATTCGGACGGGATTTTGCGGGTCTTTGAGAAGGATTTATAGATCGAGAATTTTTGGATTGTCTAGATTGTGAATGTCTAGATTGAGACCTAAATTCAGATTCTTCCCTAACCGCTTTCTTAATCATCTTTTGAATTTTATTCATATATTTTTCGGGAATTTCTTCTTCTTGATTTCCCACGGGGTCTTCCCCTTTTCTTTCATTTCTCTCTCTTTTCGAGCATTCTCGTTATTACTTTGCTCAGACATTTTCTTTTAATTATTTCTTTTAACTGAAATTTAACAAATTTCTTATGTTAAACATATGTCTTTATTTCACATTAATATATATATCACAAATGATATATATATTTTATTTTACAACACACACACACATATATATATATATATATATCGTTTTGACGGATATATCTATATATATTGATCATCCTATCATTACATGAGAACGTTTCAAACGTTCTTTATTATTCATACAACATATAATACATAGGATTATACTAACACACATCACTTCCTTGTCATATCCATCGTCTTGGTCAACGTATGCTTCATAGTACCCTTCACTCATGTTATCCTCGAGGTAAGGTTCGGCGATTCCAGCCTCCTTTGCCTTGCGTACACAATTCTCTATATGAGCTTTGAATGACATCTAACATTGTGGGTGGTTTAGAATGTGGAGAGGAAAGAAAGGTTACCAGTCTATCTTATCCCTAAAACAAATAAATAATTATTTCCTATACTTGGATCGAAGCTTGGGTATTGTTTTATCATACCCAATTCGCTAAGATCACCAAATTTCACACACTTGTTTCTCTCTCTAACATCTCTCTACATTCCCACAATCATATTAATGATCCGCCTCGATAAGCGTGCCCCGATCCCTCGTTTGTGTACCTACGATTCCTCGAAGTGCGTGACACCCTCCACCCGTATACAACCAAGAAAGCATTTGTTATCATGGCGATGAGTCTCGAGAAACGTGCCAACGAGTATTGAAGATTGGCGTTCATTGATCTGCGTGTCGAGAAAAGAATTGAACGAGAAATGAAGCGGCGTTGGAGTGCTGCTCGAATCATTAGGGTTTTTATAAGCCTTTGAGGTAAGGCTTAAAACGCCAATGAATCTAATAAAGAAATATTATAAAGGCTTAAACCTTAAAGTAGAGGTTATACTCGATACCTCGATAAGAAGAAATATAAGCATAACAAAGAAAAGAATAAAAGAATGAATTGGAATATGTATATGTGTGTGTAAGTATATATGTATATTCTTTGTTATGAAGTTATTATTTAAGCAATAATGAGTATTCTTAAATAATAAAAGAAAAAGAATACGTTTCTTAGAGAAGAAGAAACGTCGGGTTTTTATATAAACTAAAGGTTTATAATTACTTTTAAACTAAAGGTTTTCAATTAAATGAGATGTATGAACTAAAGGTTCATCGAGGTATAAAACAAGACTAAAGGTCTTAAGCCAGATTGTATATCCGACTAACAAATATTTATACTCATACTATAGGTGCGAGATAAAAAGGGAAAGACCCTCGGACAGTGAGTGAAGCCGATCCCAAAGCGAAAAGGTGAATACGCCCCCAAACTTTTATAAACTTGTTTTCAAACGAGTCAAACATGTTATGTGAAAATTGTTTACAAGGAACTACGTGTTCCAAAAACCATTATAAATGAAAGTATAAACCTAGCCCTTAGGCTGTGGTATACGTATGTATGGATCCTTACATAGGTGGTACTACGCGATGGGCACATCGCACCACCCTGATCGTAGGACGCTTTCCCGGGGGAAGTACGATCATTGTGTATATTTACGGGTATGTAACTAAGTCGAACGATGCGGTGTTTGCTGAGGTGACCTAGAGTAGAGACTTGAATTTATAAATGTGTTGTTTTAACTTTGTTATTCCTAAGCCACGATGGGCCGAGGCAGGCGTAGCCTCGAGGGGTAATAAAGTAAAAGAAATTATTTTAGAGTCAGCGTGTTCACCAACATTCGTTGCTGACTTATTTTATTTACATTTTGCAGGTGAACAAAGTTAGCGCTTGGAGTGACGAAGTGCTTTGAATATCCGATGGCTCGGATTTGTTTTGTAAACTTAACATATTAAATGGTGGTTTGTAATTATAAAACAAGTAATGTTTTGTTAACAACTTAAACGGGTATTTTATAATCCCGTCTTTTGAATATATATATATATATGTTACATTTTGATCCTTCTTGTTTTATAAATTTTTCCGCAAATTAACGCAACTCTGATTTATTTACAATTGTGGTACCAACTGTTGGTCGCACTCCTAGGCCTAAGATGGGGGTGTGACATTTTAAAACCTAGATGGCCTCCTGAGTTGATTATTGGGTCATTTTAAAATCTCGATTTTATGGATTAGCTCTTGATTAGGTTGCTATCATTTTTAGCATGCTTAGGGTCAATATTTAAAGACCAATAGATTCTAACAGAGAAACAAGTTCATAATATAAGTTGTTGCAGTTTCTCTTAGTGAGGATTAGTTTAGTAAGAAATCTGAATTTGCCCATGTTTAAGCAACAATGAAACTTTTGTAAGAGTAGTAATAAATTCTAAAGAGATAAGTTTTGATGAAATAGTGTTGTGATGGAGTAGTGACTAGTACAAGAGGTGTAATTGAGATAATATCAAGTTTTCACTCCCCCACCTCTTGCAAATCTGATAAGTTATGATTGAGACACTTCAGGCTCCCACTGATCTTTAATATCTCTAGGAAAAATACAAGAGAAGTTTCAATGATGTACATGACGTGGGAATCTGTCATATACATGTTAGACTTGATTTGATTCCATTAACGTCCAGATGTCATAATAAACTTAAATGACATATTTAGAAGAAATTGTATTAAGTATATATGAACGGATCTCTTTAAAACCGTGGACCATAGAAGACTGATTAGATACAAGTAAATAGCATTTTAAATGATAAAAGAATTATGTCTGAATATTCTGTTTGAATAAGTTCCACGAATGTCAGTGAAATATAACTTATGGCCGACCCATACGTATTCCTTAAGCCAAGTAATGTTTAGGGCATCTAACACATAATTAAAAACACTAAGAATGAGATTAGATGAAAACACCCTCATCAACCATGTCATGATTTCTCATGAAAATTGGTTTTAGTAGATGAATTTTATAGGTCTCATTTGTCTTTTGTTAAATTTTTATTTGCATGATAACAAAAGTTGTGAAAGTATATAGTATCATCTAGTTCTATTTTATAAATGTTTCAATCAAAATATTGATAACAAATAATATGAGAGTTTAAGGTAAGAGTGACTTTATGTTGGCTATGCAAACCTCATAACTGTCATAATGTAACTTAAGTATTGACACTAAATTCTGATTAATCTTCAGAATATTTAAGGTATCATGAAGTGTAATTAAAAGACAGTTTATCATGGTTCTAATAACCTTAACATTTAAATTTGTCACTAACACTCATGTTAGTTATTTGTTGATTTCGGGTAAACATATAGAACTAGACTCAACCAATCATGTGTTGATTGGAATATTAGGATTAGCATACTTAAATATCATTTATAAAACTATCAGTTTTAGCCAGTTGTTCTTTTGAATTGGATAGTCTTGTAATGCTTATGCCTAATCTAATGATATATATTTGCAATGAGACTTCTCCTTAGAGAACTTGGAGCTGGAAGTAATACTTGTATTTTGTCTATGAACCTTAGAATTATCCTCTTTTAGGTTTTAGTGGTAGTAAGTTGAATAACATCTTATTTCCAGTAGTAGACATTTATTTTCTTGTACATATGTTGCTGATCAACACACTCATTTTTCTTTTGTACTTCTGAGTGTTATAGTTGATTCTTAAAGCACCAAATTCTACTATTGAAAATTGTAGTATGTAATGTACTATAAAATTGTACTTATTTCCATGTGTGAACCCTTAATTTTATGGGTCATGAAATTTCATATTATGATGTATTCAGGGATACCATTTAACCTTATAGTTAGAATTTAGAAGGAATGCATGTATTTTATGAGTTATTTTGATTAGTCTTAGGAAAAACTAAATCAAGAATAACTCTAGTGATAACATATATTTAGATAAGTTATTGATTATCATTATCATAAGAGACATTATAATTGACGCGTCCCATTTGTTATGCTCTAGTTTTTAATAGAATGATTGTTATTAGAGAGAGCAGTAGGATAGTCGTATCATGTCTTAAGAGATAATTAAAACTAAGAAGAGCTAAATGTTATAAAACTCTTTATGAGACAAAATTCAATTGTGTTTTGAGATTAGAGTTGATGATTTAGATGAGATTGTTATTTATAGAAGAATGTTATAGTGAGTAATATTATGGGATATTAAAATAATATATATTAAAATTTATGATCATTAGATTAATGAATGATCATTAGTGTGAAGATCATTATATTTTATTGAAGATGTGATATGTCTATTATTAACATCAAACTAATAGACTTGATTAAAAATTCTACTTAAACAAAAAATAAATCACCTTTGGGCAAAACTAATTTAAGTATGCGTCCAAAATAATTGTAACAGATCACCTTTGGGCAGAAGTGAGACAGTTATTTTAATTATGCACGAGCTAGTTTTGCTAGATTAAAATGTAACACATCACCTTTGGGCAGAAGTGAAACATTTTGATCATGTTAAGCAAAACTAACAAAAGCTTTAGTTAGACTTGAATGATAGAGTAGATATAACACATCACCTTTGGGAAGAAGTGATACATCAAAATTTACTCAAGTTAAGTTTGTTTTTTTTTTGTTTTTTTTTGTAAAATTTTATAAGATTTAATTGTTTACAAAACATTTAATTAGGAACAATTTACATGAAATTCAGAGTTCTCGGGAAATTAGTTATCAAGACTTTTGAGTCCTTGGGAATTATGAGTTATTGGGAATTTTAGTGTGCCCAACTTTTAGTGGGTTTTCGGGATTATGAGAGTTTTCGGGTTTTATAAGGTTTTCGAGATTTTGGTAAACCAAAACAATTATAGAAAAAAAAAACGAAATTTAATTTTAAATCCTTAACCCATAAACTATTTATAACCCATGAATTATTTTGTTCCATCAATTAGTTTTAAATCTCATAAACTAATTTATGATAAAGATGGAATTCGAATTTTAATGGATAATCTTGTTTCCAAATTTAAAATATTTAATTATAATTATCCAAGATTTTGAAATCTTTTTATGATAAAACTATATCATGTTTCAAAATTTTTAATAGATTAAAATCAATCAAACCTAGAAACAACATTTTTTATTCCTACGATTCATCCAAAATAAGAACGATTCTTCGGTTTTTATGATGAACATGAAGAACATCTTCGAAGAATCTTAAGTCAGTTTTCTCTGGAATCGAAATTTTAAACATATTTTTAACAGATTCGAATATATTAGAATTTTAAATATGACTTTAGCAATTATAACCAGTTTTCTTGAAAACCGAAAAATTAGGGTTTTAATCAAAATTCATGTTTTTCGATTTTAATTCCAGAATTAGGAAAACATTAAGAACTGATTAATCAGCATCGCTCTGATACCACATGTTGATCAGTTCTTCATGTAAGTAATAGAAAACATGAATAATATGATAAACCTATAATTATTTGTGTACCTGTTATAGCATGGAGAGTACTAACCGCATCGGAGAAGTATGTAGACGACATAGTTGTCAGCTTGGTCGAGTTCCCCTTTAGGATGTATAGTTAAGGATGGTGTTAGGGTTTTTGAGAGGAACCCGGTTTTAGGGGAGAGGAGGCACACAAATTGTTATGTGTGTGTAATTAAGTTATGATGTTAATATTTATCTCTCTATATATACACCCAAGAGGAAACCCTTTATTAGTTAGTAATGGTAATATGACCCATCAACAATTACCAAACTAATATATAATAAGGTATAATTAATATTTTGATCTATTATATTATAAATAATTATAATGGCCATATATAAATATATATAATTATATATTTAATCTTACATTCGTTTGTAATCGGCAATCAACAGAACATGGTGCTTTAGCAAGTTGGATAGAAACGAAGAAATATTGTGAGGAAGTAGGTTGCTAGCTACTGAGTTGAAAGGAAGAAAACAAATAATGACTAGTATCTTGAACCGAAACAAAACTTTATTAGAAAATAACAGGTAATAGGAAAAGAAAACAAGAATATACAGAAGTAGAAGGGAACGGATAGAACGGCGGTGGCACACCGCCTTGTTTGGATCGTTTCAAGTGGCCGCTAGGGTATGCATGCATGTGTGTGGCATAATTGATGTGGTAAGAGTCTAGGGTGTCTGTGATACCACATAAGATTATGAAACACTGAATTGTCTTCCATTTATAGACGAGTATAATCTACAAAGGTGAAAATAGGGCTCATTGTCTCAATACCAATAAACTCTATACAGATTGTCTTTCTCAAAGCTGTTTTAAGCCATTTCAGATAAAGTATCTTTATACAACATGAAGCTAGTGCATATTTTGTTGGAGTCTCTTTACGGCATACTCACACATAATTTGTATATTTTGTGAAGTGTTTGAAATGTTTTGCTTACATTTATTTGGTGTTTTTCTAGGGAAAGAAAACGAGCCGGGAAGAGTTTATTAGGAAGCTGACATTTTTTTTTTGGAAAGTCGACTTTTTTTTAATGTTTCGGTTTAATTTTTTGGTTCGGTTTTTGCAGTTAATTCGGTTTTATGCTCGCCCTAAATTTAAGGTGCACAGGTCTCCATGGCTTTAAGTCAAGTGGTTTTGGTGTTTAAACTTTGTCCATATAACTCCATTTTCTAGGCCAATTTAATTGCCATTCAGTAAACTCTTTAGTCTTTCCAACTACCGCTCACAGCAAGCTGTATTAGAGCAAAGCTTAAGTTGAAAAAAAAAACAATCATTCAAAGCACCAAAAAGTTGCTTTGGTTTCATCAGTTTCTTGAATATTTTGTTGCTAATTGTTGGATCGCTTTGATTTTTGTACGTGTACACAAGGGTTAAGTAAGATGGAATTACAATCACTACCATAGATTCATAGTTAGAAAGTCTATACAAGGAAATAATCAAAGTTTCAACGTTAATTTAATTTTATGCAGTTGTGACCTTTCTCAAATGCTTAGGAAATCTTATGGTGAGACTGGGAATACTTACGGACCTTTTACAAATGATGCAAGACCGGTTACGTCTGGACTAACCACATGAATCCAAGTCTGCTGCTATGAATTTTTGATTTCCTTTTCTCTTCCACTCAGCTCCGCGAGGCAACATATTTTAAAATATGAGCCATTGGCTCAGCTGGAGGTGATCTAACATCATTAGATTAGAGCCTAGGTGATATACATACTAGTGGTAACGCTGAGTATTAATGAACACGGGACGAAAATAATCATGCATTACATAGTCAATTCTATTTTGTTTAATAAAAAAACTTTATGTTTAACATATTCAATTAAATTAAAAGGCATGTTAGCCGGTTTAAATTAAGGAAAAAAACATATATACATATATAAAATTATAGTCTAGTTAGGCCAACTAGAATATATTTACTTAATACGAAAGAAATATTGGTTGTTGATAGTTTAAATCTAGTTGAGCTTAAATGAGAAAGCTTGTTTAATAAACGAGTTGGTAAGGCTCGCGAGCCTAAACAAACGTTAACAACTAAACATCCCTATTAAGTTTTTGTTATATACTGAATATATATTTACATAATAATTAATATTATATATAAAATTTTGATTAAGATATTTATATTATATGTAATGTGTTATATATGAAAGGTATAACTATAAATATGTATAAAAACATTTATAAGTGCATATAAATTAAAGAACTTAATAATAATTAACAAGTCAAGCTCACGTTTGAAGAACTAGTACTCACATACTAAGCTCAAACTTACACATCTATCGAGATTTATTTACCATTTACGACCTATTCGGCTATTTGAACTGCATATTACACCTTGTCTAATCGTTTGGCTCATTTAGATAAATGTGTTACATGGGCTATGTTTGGATTAGAGTAACTAGAAAACTGGGCAATTGCAACCGTCATTTCGGTTGCAAATCGGTTGGAAATGTCCTTTTGCGACCGAATTGCGACCAGTTTCAGCAGTCGGTTAAACCCTGGTCGGGATTATTTTGCGACCAAAAATATTGTTGCGACCGATTTTGCGACCAAATTTGTAGTTGCAAATTTAGCGACCGAATCTGCAACCGAGTCGTTTTTGTGACCGAATGTTTAGCTACTGAGATTGCGACCGCAATTTTTCCCAACCAGTTTTGCGATCGAAAATTTTACGACCGGCATTGCAACCGAACCTATTTTCGACCGTTCTTGTGACCGAAAATTTTACGACCGCCCTTGCGACCAAACCTATTTACGACCGATTTTGTGACCGAAAATTTTGCGACTAATACCAAAAACTTTAACGACCGATTTTACGAACAAATTGTTATCCGCAATTGAATCTTTTTGCGACTGATACATTTAACAACCGGGATTGCGACAATCTATTTACACATAATTTTTCGACTGATTTCGCAACCGAGATTTGGTATGAATTTGCGACCGGCCTTTTGGCTATAGTTTCGGTCAAAAATTAATACATAGAATTCAGATTTGCACTATATATAAATTTGAATACCATAATCAAATAGTTGCGAAGTTAACAAGATTGAACCGATTCATAAAACTAAACATTAAAACCAAACACGACAAAAGTATAAAGGTACAATGAGAAATGTCAAACATAGTTACGCTAACAAAAAAAACCAAATTTAACTAATTAGAGATACTTTTTGTTATGTTATTCAAAAGGAATTGAATTTGCTCTTGCATTTCATCGTTTTTCTCTTGCATTTTGGCATTCACAACCCTATTTCCCTTTATTTTCTCCATCATTGAAAGTTTCTCCGCTTTCTTTCTCCTTCTCTAGTGTTTCCATTTCTTTCTCTTGTCGTAGTTGCACTATTTCCTCATTCAGCCGATGTACCTATAATTAAAATACAACATTAGAAACAAACTTTTACAAACATGTAAAGGTAAAGCAGATCACACTTTAAGATTATAATGATCTAACATCTCACTAAATAGTACTTATTTTCTAATTTGTATATTTTGTTAATTTATTATGCTTATTAATGGGGTGAGCATCTAACGGGTCACATCTGCCAAACCCGTGTACCCGGCCCGCCAAACCCATTTAACAAACTCGTATTCCCCATAACCAGGTGTACTACCAGCCAAATCCGGGTTCGAAGATTTGACATAAACAGGAAACGTTTCGGTCCGGATCATACCCGGTGGAACAATGTTGGAACCGCGAGCCCGTGAAGATCCAACTTTTGTAACATAGATATGGGATTCTATACTTCATTTATTCATCACATTTTCTATACAAAAGTAAACTGTGTATAATGGTTTGGGCATATAAGGTTTTTACCAATATAGATTAGACCATGTGTAGTCATAAAGCTCCACTGCCAGGCATTATGCGCCACGTGGTGCCTAATCAGAGTTATGGTTTTTTACAAAAACAGGCTGTAGTCATAACTCTCCACCCCCAGGCATTATGCGCCACGTGGCGCCCAGTCATTATTAATTTTATTTGTTTTTTTAAATACTAAATCATTTAAATAAATTAACATAAAATTAAAAAATACATTAAACTTCCAAATAAAAACTAAATTAAAAAAAATATATCAAATAAAAAAAATACATAAATAATAGTAATAAAACTAACACTTATTTATATTTTTCTAAAATTTTCGCTCGTCGAGTGGCTTTTAGAGATTGGACTATCGGGTCGTCTTCGGATAGCTCGTTTGATAAAACCTCGATGTCTTTGTCCATTTTATTCCTTCTAAGTAGGTCGACGACGTCCAAATTTACTTGAAGTCGTTGGGTTCCAAGTTCGTGTAAATCTTGGAGTCGAGAGTTCATTAATTTGAATTGGCTTTCCAATTCCGGATTCGAACCCGTTGCCGACGACGAAGCGACCCCTTTCCCCTTTCCTTTGCCTTTGGTTCTTCTACCCCCCGGCCGAGGCATCTCGGTAGTATTCACGGCATCATTATCGCTTAAGTTGAAGTTTCGAGCGTCGGAAAGGGGCGTGTCTGGATCAACCGAAGACGATGTTTTAGACTTTTTCTTACGCGGACCACCTTCGGCTTCGGCTTCGGCTTCGGCATCCAACATCATGCCCCATTTTGGGTGAAACCTCAATAGGTCTTTCCAAATACCAAAGTAGTTGAAGGTCCCGTCGACCTTATGTTGAAACTCAGTCAACGCGTTTTCCATGACTTCCGCGTCCGAGACACCGCTACTCCTAGTTCGATTCATCTGAGAGAAAACCGTATGGAAAGCCATGCATATGGTGTTTATGTCGCCCCATTTCGACAGTAACGAATCATTTTCTCGACGTGAGTCCCCGCCAAGGTTGTGAAAGGACTCTATAATTTTGTGTCAAAATACACCCGTTTTTTGATAGTTCGCAAAAAAAATAAAAACATTACAAGTTTAATGTTTGTTATAAGAAATTTAAAAAAATATATATGTATTTTAAAAACTTACCGCATTTGGCATCTTCCGATATCGCGCACCAAGCACGAGCACATAGTACGCACTCGTCGATACTCCACGCTATCACCGTCTTTTTAACCTGAGGTTTGCCGGCGGCCTTCTTTCCGTGTTTTCTCGGATGTCCGCGTTGGCTCGAACCACCTACGGTCTCCGGGACGGGTTGTGTCTCCGACACGAACTCAACCTCGGGTTCAGTCTCCGGGGCGGATTGGGAACCCGAACCGTCAAAAATGTTTGTCGTCGGGTTTTGGAAACCGGGCACCGCATTTGGCATAGAGTTTTGTAGAAATGCAAAGTACGCGGCCATTTGCGGGTCATACATATGCGGGACGGGTACGATTGGTATCGGGGCGGTAGATTGGTTCGGTTGTGGATTTTGATTGCCTTGACGGGCATATTGACCGAAACCGAGAATATTTTGGTTGTTGTTTGGAAACATTTTGGTAGAAATATTTGTGTAAAAGATATAATTGGTATAGAAAGTGGAAGGAATGTGTTAAAAAAATGAATATGGTTTGTTTATATAGTATAAATATAATTAATATAATTTGTTTTTTAAAACCCAACGGCTCCAAATGGCCCCTAACGGCTCTTTTTTTGATTTGTGTGCCATTTCATAGCGTTTTGTATACAACGCAGGCAAAAAAGACTCCCATAACGCAGGGGGGGCGGTGTACCCCCCGCGTTTTCCTCAAAACGTTGGTGGCAACGTTGCCACTACACTTGGTCTTATATTAATTGACACAATATATTAGGCTAGAACATAAGCAGATTTTGATCAAAACATGCTGAAACATTCACATACTTTCTAATTTTGTAAACCAGTTTAAACCTTGTTTAAAAAATCATTTAGCTGCAGATTAATGGTCAATAAGAGACCCGTGAAACCCTCCAACCTGACCCATATAACCCGTTTCAAAACCTGGACTGGCCCATTTGTAGTGGTCAGATTTTAACCGGTTCCGGTCCTGTCCCCTTTTTATTTACTCCTATTAATTTAATGTCATGTAATTCTAAGCACAAAAAGTAACAAAATAATATATTATATCACTTAAATATAAATGAAAAAGTTGACCAAAATAAAATAAACATACCTCTTCATTTCTGGCAGGTAAATACGAAGCACTAGTACCCGTTGTTGACGGTATACCCGTCATCACAGCATGTGGGTCACTGATATCATTAAACCCATAAATTCTTACCTTTTTTCTTTCCCCCAACAGCTTGTACCCAAGAGTCTGGATCAAATAACGGACGTTTGCTAGTATCATCTCCATGCCTCTCCTTGACATATTTATGATATGATATCTATAACATACAAGAAAATAATGTTTAGTAATATTTATAACTTTCGATAAATAACTAATAAGAACATACATTTTATAAGTAAAGAAACTCACAAGAGAATCCTTTGCTCGGGTGTCAACCCAATCAAAATCGTTATGTATATAGATCTCATCCAAAGCATTTGCATCTCCTGAACCCTCGCCTCCTTTACGACTTTCCAATCTATCTAAAGGTCTTGTCCCTTTCTTCCCGTGTGACTGCATCCAAATTTCATCTACGGTGGCTAACCGCCCAAGTTCTTGATCCTACAAAAGTCATATTTGAAGGTTAATATTGGCATGCAATGTTTATTATAAAAGGACATTTAACATCTCTTACAACTTTTAGTTTAACCGTCACATAGGTTTGTGAGCCGAGAGTATGTTTGCCTCCTGTTGATTTCTCTCTATTTTTGATATTCTGAGAAGACTTTTTCTTCCACTCGTCTGTATTCCATTTGTCAATTAGATCTTCCCAAATCTTAGCCCCCATCCATTGCGGCTTATGTGGAATAAGAACTCTGAAATCATCTACAAATTCTACACCAGCCATACTTGCAGCAACCTTAGCACCCTTCCGAAGCCTACTCAACAAATCCTTAAATTTTCTTTTCATAAACTTCACCCAGCAAGAGTAAACCTGGTCATCCCACTCATTTTCCCATTGATAGTATCCCTACAAAAATCATTCTTTAGTAGTCGCTTATTAAGGTATAGACAATGTTATTTACGAATATTTGTAAATACAAACCTTGAAACGCTCAAACATCCTGTTTCGATCCTCTGTAGAGACATCTTTCCAACTCAGCCAAGGCTCGGTATACATGGCCTCCAAAATTTATCCTATAATCCGGGTAGCGTTACTTTGATTGCTTAATCTATAAAACGATAACAATGCAACAAAGTCCACATTACTTGAATTACATAATACGTATAAAGAAAGTATTAATATAATGTACTTACTGTCCACAAATAATCCAAATCCACTCCCGATTTCTTGGTTCAGGCAGTGGTGTAGGGGCAACTGGTCCCTGCCGGCCAACAATTGACTCGTCATCATCATTAGTCTCATGTTGAGTATGTGTCTCATACGCATCCAAAGCTAATCGTTCACCAGTACCACTATCTTCACCGTTAACTCGACCCCTACCCCTACCACCTCCTGCTGAACTGCGAGCCGTTCTACAACAATATATATATATATATATATATATATATATATATATATATATATATATATATATATATATATATAGATAATTGCCATTAAACAGAAAATCGCAGATTCGTTATTTGTAAAAACTGGAAGCATCAAATCGAGATATTGAAGATGATTATGTGATGACTATTTGAGAATAGATATGAATATTGAGTTTAACGAGCAAACAATCAGTTTACAGGTTTCAACTAGTTCTTATACAAAAATTGCAGATTTTGGTCCAGGGGTACTTTAGGTATTTTTTTTAAACTAAAAACTGATAGCAGTGTTTGGAATTGGAAGTTTTCATCAGTTAAACAACAGCCCTCACTCGGGTTACAAATTTTTTCATCTATTTGACTCTCATGGAAGTCAAAATTGAAAACTTGGGTTGGTAACAAAGTTGCAAATTACTTGAAAGGTGATATGTATGTATGTATATGTGTTTGAATTAATGATAAGACATTAGGGTTGCTGCAAATAGTGGGTTTTGTAATTGATTTGAGGTTATAAAGTTTTTTTCTCTTTACAAGAATTGCTATATATATGTAATTTAATAACTAATATAAAGGGAAAGGAAAGATTATCAATCTAATTACAAGAATCCAAATAAATAAATATGCAGATGATGAGTTACAATTCATATGTATTACCTTTACCAAATTGCTCTTGGTTTTCAAATCAGGGGAAAATAGCCATGAGAGAAGGAAGAGAGTGATTGAGAGTTGAGTTATAATAACCGGTAGAGATGGTGGGAACCATTAATACGGATGAAAGGAGAACGTGGGTGGGTAATTAGAGAAGAGAATGAATTATATTGAGATAAAGATGATATAATTTTAGCCACCGATCCCTTTCTTGTTTTATCAATTAGAATAGAATTTAGGATGAGTATTTGACATTTTATATAAATGTTTGGTTTGGAGTTATTTTGATAAACCAGTTAATGATTAATTGTATACGATGTTGTGTTAATGATAATTCATATACTTTTATGATTATTTTTTTTTCTTATATTGGGTGTGTGACACCATTTTTTCAGGCTTGAGCTTGGCTTATTTAACTTACATAAAACTCAATCTCGGCTCATTTCGAACTCTATTTTCAAAGCTCGAGCTCGACTCATGAGTAGATTTTGAAGCTCGAGCCCAACTCGTTTACAATTTATCAATTATATTTTATATAAGTATATTTATTTTTATATATTTTTCTATTATAACTTTTATGTATAAAATAGTATATAATATTAAATATATGTTTTAAGAAAATATATAAATGACAGTCTCGTTTAAGCTAGTGAGGCGGCTCGAGCTCGATAAATGAAGCTCGGGCTCGGGCTCATTTATTAAACGAGCTTATTTTTAGGCTCGGGCTCATTTGTTAAATGACCAATATCGACTCTAATGATCAATAATGACACTAGTTAACCTTAATCGCCCTAACTGATCATCGTTGAGCCTAATCTTGCTAATTAAAAAGTTTGCCCCTACCTAACACTAATTTACACATATAAGTATATGCTCCGCAATATAACACGTTATGACCGTTTTTGATAGGAAATCAAAGTTTACTTATTAGTTATTACATTGCAATAAAAATATTTAACTATTGAACAAGTGTAAACATCAAAAATCATTTTTTTTCTTGAAATACTTGTGTTAGCTCGTCGAGCCATGAGTTGGCTCGAGGATGTCATCTAGAATTCCATAATAGTCACTTTCATGTTCGTTATAGATAGCTCCTTTCACACACACACCACTATTATCTGTGACCCGCCCATGGTAAGCTGTTCGTGTATGGAACTTGTAGCCATTTATCAAATAGCCTTTGTGTGATCTAACATAATTAAGAGGCTCATGTGCTATATCTCTCAAGTGTTTTAGGATGCAATCCGTTTCGGCCCTGGGCGGTATAGGTACCGCTAATCCATGGGAATACCGAATCCATTACAGAATGCATGTTATTGACTAAATCCTGTAAATTTGCTAACACATAATTCAATATCTATCCAATTAACGTGATTGATCAATACTAACTGATAAACACTAACCTTATTTTGTTTAGTATTATGCGGGGTTGCCTCCAAAATCTAGAACGACTAGAAGTTGGTGTGTTTGTAAGTTATGAACAATCAGATGAACACGGCACTCAGCTGATTCAGAATCGCGGGAGACGAGTCGACATGATTTAAGCGGGATCAGACGACTCACCGGTGTTAGGAGGGCTATCGTAAGATTGATTTGAGGTTTAGGGTCAGATGAGGTTTGAAATTTTCAAATTTTAGGTGTTCGTTGATTTAGATAACGGGAAGAAAATGGCCAAATTTCCATCGTTCTGTTTATCATCATCATCATCATCATAGGTGGCACAAAGTACTTTGGTGTCATGAGTTATTTATTTACACAAACAACAAGCTTCTTGAGTTCAATCTAGGGGTGTGTTTTTTAACCATACTCAAATACAAAACCTGATTAGAAGCGACCCGAGACTCGAATTTACCCAAACCAAATAAGCTCTTAACCCGACACGAGATAAAATAATCGGGTTGGTATTTGGGTTGAAATCAATGTTTTCAGACCCGGACCGGACGTCGACCCGGACGCCTTACCGGGTCAAAGGTCGGACCTACCTGGGAGGGCGGACCGGTGTTTGACCGTATGATATCTATATATATATATAACTTTCGTATAATAATAACAAATAATAATAATAATAACAAACTGTAATGTTTATCTATGTTTTATACATCGTTTTTTAAATATATATGATACATGTTTGATCAATAGAGACATTAATGAAGTTTGGTTGGTTGGCTCATGGGAAATTATTAAAGTTTTTATCTCCGAAATGTCTCAAGTTCGAATCCCGGCATGCACATTTCATTTTGAATTTAATAAACAAATTAGTTTTACCGGTTCACCCGTCGGGTCAACTGGTCGGATCGGTCCGGGCAGACCGTCCACCCGCAAAACCGGCCGGGTTTTTAAAACTCAGTATAGGGACCGGGCTCCGGTCGGACAGGCCGGGGCGGGCTGTGTTTCAAAGCACTGGTTGAAATACCCAAAATGGGCATACCCGAATAACCCGAACTAAGAATAGTTAATTTCTAAAGTCGGGTTTTTTTTATAAGGTTAACCTTTAATAAATATATATATATGCTTCACAATCGAACAATTTTGGTAGGAAAATTTAAGACCTTTTTTTTAATATATTCTATTTTTTAAAAATAGAGACCATATATGCAACCAAAATAATTTCAGTCGCTACATTTATGACGATTAACAACCAAATGAGTTCGGTCGCCAATTTTTCGATCGATCTTTTTTTTGTCGTTAATTTTGCGACCGTCTAATTCGGTGTAACATTTGCAACCATTTTTGTGACCAAATAAACTTCTAT
Source organism: Bidens hawaiensis (assembly GCF_021521415.1). Taxonomy (NCBI): domain Eukaryota; kingdom Viridiplantae; phylum Streptophyta; class Magnoliopsida; order Asterales; family Asteraceae; genus Bidens; species Bidens hawaiensis. The sequence goes on from NW_027505176.1 coordinate 223,391, forward strand.
TTTGTTATTCTTTAAAACTGCGGCCATATTTACAACCGAAACATTTCGGTCGCAACATTTGTGACCGGATAATGACCACAAATGTTCGGTCGCTAATTTTGCGGCCGATAGTAACTGATTTTGCGACCGAATCAATTTGTTCGAAAAAATTTGCGACCATTTTTGCCGCCAGACATATTTATATTTTATAATTTTATTTAAAAAACAAAATTAGCAACCAATTTCGCAACCGAAACAACTTCGGTCGCTACAACTGCGACCGATTAACGATCGAAAATGTTCGGTCATTAATTTTGCGACCAAATAAACTTCGATTTTGTTATTATTTAAAACTGCGACCATATTTACAACCGAAACATTTCGGTCGCAACATTTGTGACTGGTTAATGACCGCAAATGTTCGGTCGCTAATTTTGCGGCGATAGTAACTGATTTTGCGACCAAATCAATTTGTTCAAAAAAATTTGCGACCATTTTTGCGACCAAACATATTTATATTTTATAATTTTCTTTAAAAACCAAAATTAGCAACCAATTTCGCAACTGAAACAACTTCGGTCGCTAAAACTGCGACCGATTAACGACCGAAAATGTTCGGTCATTAACTTTGCGACCGATTTTGTTTTGGTCGCAGATTTTGCGACTGATTTTGTTTTGGTCGGTAAATTTGCAACTGTTATTGATTTGGTCGCTAATACGGTCACTAAATTTGCGACCATTTTGGTTGGTCGCAAATTTCAGTCGTTTTGCCCCCTTGTGTAGTAGTGATATCTGGGCTAGGTTTATGTATTTAACATTAATAAATACATGACTCAAGTTTGGGTTTTCTAACTGAATTCGTCAACTTGACATGATTGCTAAACTAGGATACTGGCCTGTGTTATATACGGGTGGAAAAATTTTCAAACGTTATATATATATATATAGATATCATAAGAATTATTTACCTTGTTCTCTGCAAAACCACAAGATGTAGGAAACATATGTATAAATGCTGGAACGAGAAACTATTATACAAATCATTGAATTGTTAAAATAATTGTCATACTAAAAAAGGGAACACAAAATCAGTTATAATAATTAATTGTGGTTAAAATCGGTTTTAAATCATTTGAAAGAAATAGTTGGTTATGATTATAGAAAATATTAATTAGTGAGGTTATGATTCTAGAAATATTAATTACTGAATTACGTGGCAATTCTATAAATGGAAAACGGATGACTTGAAAGCCTATGTGGACATGAGAGGGGAAGGGACACTTATGGGTATTACCCATGTATTTGCCATTCATGTACTGCCACCTCATTTCTATCCTTAATTACCCACAAACCACAAACTTACAAACAACACCTACCCATAAGCACCCTAAACTTTATTAATACATTTTAATTCTTCAATGGTCAATAATGAATCAATGTTGTGTGGCAAACCTTTGCCATGAAATGAAGCCATGCACCTTATCCACATGGGATGAGGTGGTGTTGCCATGTGGTTTGGAAGTCATACACCTTACCCATATGGGTGCCCCATCCTCTCTGATAGTTGAAGGCCATGTAGACATCTTGTATTACTTTAATAGTATTGTAAGATAAGATGTTAAATTCTTTTTATTTTTTTAATTTAATCCGCCATTGTTGCTAAGTTTTTTTTTTAAAATTTAAAATAGGAATTAGTTATTTTCTTTAGAAAAATGGGAAAAAGGAGATGAACACCTCTTAGTCCCGATCTCAAGTTCATCTAAAAATTCATCATGATAAATTTTAGATATCATATGCACATCAACATAATCAATTGAGGATTAAAAAGCATAAGTATCACATTAAATACGACAAGACGTACTGTAACTTTTTTCTATAGCGACATTAACATGTATATACTTATATAAATTACCGTGTTCTTTTACATATCTTATATGTTAATACTAGCTTTTATCCTCTAATATTATGGGTAATCGTTTTCATTTTTCGTTTCTAATATTTACATATTTTTTTGGATTTTAATTTTATTTATTGTAAGAAAGTTAATAATATACTTAAGGTTTGATGATGAAAGAGTTTCACAAATAAATGAAATGCCATAACCCGTTTAAAAGCTATATGGGTTTGGTGGGACCCATATCCCGCTTATTTTTTTTACTATAAAATTGTTTGTTAGTTATAAATAATATCTTTTTTTTAAAAAAAAATAAGATATTAATTTTTAATATATACCTATTTTATAGGATTTTCATATCAAATATTTGGTGAGATTAATTTTTAATTTAATGAGATGTTATAACCCGTTTAAGGGTTATCTGGGTTTGGTGAGACTCGTATCCGTGAATTTGGGTCAAATGCATGACAAACCTTCATCTACAAATAAAACAATATGGTGACTTGAGAGGATGTAAGAAACAACAAGAGATTTTTTAAAGATTTCGTTTATATATATTAAAGATAAATAAATATATTAGGTTTTGATACGAATGTTTTCAAATACAAACACAAACCCGTAAAACAATTTAAAATCAAACTCATACATTGTTTATCCCTTCAAACGTTACATTGTTTCAGACTTTCAAGTTTGAATATATCATTTTTCAATTTCCCATATGTCATATATTCTAATTAGGGGTGAGATCGGTACTGTACTTGTATCCGTACCTATAATCAGTAAATCTGGGTACCCATACCTATACCCAATTTTATGGTGCGGGTATGGGTATGGGTAGATGTGCTTTCGGGTACGGTACTCGCTTTGGTATCACTTTGTTCTTTTTTTAAAAAAAATCTCCACTAAACTTGGTATATGTACGGTACATTACCGACAGACAATTGTCTATAATACCACAGCCAAAACCGTAATAACAAAACTAAAATATAATACTAAAACTAAAAATAAAGTAAACCATAATATAAATCCATCAATAATGTAATGAATTCCAAAACATATAAAGTCTCTCAAAACTATTTTTATCAAATGTTTAAAACAAAGTTAACTTATGCAAAGAAAGTTAACATTTAGTAATATGTCCATTTCCCTTTTTTATTTTCTTTGTTTATTGATTTCTTAATTTCTATAGAAAAAGAAAGAGAAAGTTAATATATGTTATTTAATGATATACACAATTATACATACATGAAATAAAAATATATGTATACACAATATATGTATATACATATATAGATCGAGAAGGAACTGATTCAACTGATATATATTAGGTTTGAAAATCCCGCTTGAAAGTTATATCAGGAGTGTTGGAAACCTAATAAAAGCCCCTACATATTCTAAACAGATACCAATACCCGTAATACTCGTAGCGATACCCGAAAGTACCCGTACCTAAAATTTAATAATTTTGGGTACCCGTAGCCGTACCCAATAGACATGTACGAGTACCAATACGGGTACTGAATGAGTACGGATACAGGAATTCGAGAAAAGAATATCATCCCTAATTATAATCTCGGCCACTCAAGTTGTGGAGCATTAGCTACCTTGCAACACGGTCAAAATGGGGCACCCGTACAAACTTCGTTGGCTAATTTGTTCAACAATAGACTGAGAGATGCAAATTAAATCATATAATTTTGCAAACCTTTTTCCTACTAACACTAGATGACAAGCATATGAAATAATTTGGCAATCACAGCAGATTGATGGACCTATTAGTCCCCTTTTTTACCTTGACTTTGATGACAAAGAGAACCATTATGTTTCCTATTTGATTGGACAATTAGATAAAAGAGTGGGGTCTATTTGTCTACCGAATGTCACGTCCACCTTTTCTTGTCTTTGAATTGAAATAGAACTTGGGAATTAGAAAAGGTGAGTTAATAAAACAACATAAATGGTTAGTGAGAATGGAACAAAGTATATTGGATTGTAGAGAATATTATGATTAAACAAAACGCAAAGATGTTAATGGGTTCTTGTCCAAATCTGCTCACTCGATCACTTGTGTCCAAAGATTTGTAGGACATCAAATTGAGCTATTCCTTACCCAAAATCATCGAGAGAGATTCGGTATGTTCCCTGTCTTTTGGTTCTTCATGTCAAGCTAGAGTTTGAAATGGACATTTAACAACAATGCATTATTATCATTCTTAGGTGGTTATGCTATGTAAGGGGAAGTAAATTCATTGCAAAGCATAGTTTAATTTGTTTGATCTGTACTTGATTTTATAGTTTATATTTAGAAGGATTATTGGATTATAATAATCTCACCTTTAATGAGTTGGCCAATAATAATCCCACCTGAGTTATTTCCCTCTAGCAGTTACACCTTTTCCATGTTTTTTGTTTTATGATCCCACGTAAAAAATAATTAACGGGGTTAACTTTTTGCTGATGTGGCTATATGAGTTGACATTTAAAAATCCAACGTGGCTTGTTTATTATTATCTAAAATTAAGTTTTTTTATCTGTTTAAATCCTTAATAAGCTTCAATAAACCCACGTCGGAGTAGCTACGCACCACCTCCGTCGCCGCCGCAGCAGAATAACAAACGATCTTATTCATCTTCTTTCGAACATGCACCGAAAAAAATGGGTAAAAGTTATCAGTTTCCCAACCACCAACAGCTCCAGCACAACCAACAACAAGAACCAACTAGGTCGTCAAGATTAAGGAACACCGGCGGCGAGATTGTCGAGGTTTAAGGTGGTCACATTGTATGGTCCACCGGAAACGCAAACCCAATGCAACTCTGGTACCAAGAAACGCAAACCCTAATTCTTCAATTGTGAATTTTGAGCAAAACCCAGAACAATTAGGTCAATTTGAGCAACACCCAGATGATAATATTGTTGATAATCAACTGGGTAGTTCTCAAATTTCAAGCTTTTTGCCTCTTTCACTTGATTCCGACACGATTGCTGATACGATTAAGTCATTTTTTCCGATGGGTGCTTCTTCAAATCCGGTGGCGGAGGTGGTGCCGTAGCTACTCCGGCGGCGGAATTAGGGATCCAATGGATAATTTGGGGGTTATGTGGGTGAGGGACACATTGGATTTTTAAATGCCAACTCATGTAGCCACATCCACAAAAAGTTAACCCCGTTAATTAATTTTAACGGGGGATCATAAAACAAAAAAACATGGAGTAGGTGGGACTGTCAGAGAGAAATAACTCAGGTGAGATTATTATTGGCCAACTCATTAAAGGTAGAATTATTTTAATTCAATAATCCTATTTAGAATTAACGTTTTACAAACCATTATTTTATCCAGTAAGACACTTACAGGGAGGCTACTTTCGTTGAAGCCCCGAGCACGCTAAAGTTTCATCATCATATATTGCAACTATAACTTTTGTATTGAGATTATTTTCAATGTTTCATGAGTTCGATAAATGCATATTACTAACCATTGGTATTGATACTAATAATTAGATCACACTTACCTGTTCACGGTTTAGTACTCGTAATTAATTATCTGTAACTTAGCTTTACACTAAAACACACACACATATATATATATATATATTAAAACTTGGGTATATATTTCTTAAAAGGGTAGCTATATTATAAAAAAAATTAGAGTAAAGTGTCATTTTCATCCATGTGGTTTGACAAATAATGCGAATTTAGTCTAAAAAGTTTAGTTTTTGCATATAGACCCTCCACGTTTCCCAGTTCTTGCCAATTAGATCCAAATCACTAACCCCGTTAAATTTAATCGTTTAGTCAGGGGTAGACATGTCTTTTCACTATTTCTTTATTAAAATACTTATTTCAGTGAACTGCGGTTTTCATCCTTGTGGTTTGTCCAAATTTGCGGTTTTAGCATCGTCGGTGTTCGCTATCATGTCGTCGGTGTTCGCTATAATGTCGTCGGCGACGAGATACGAAAGGGATAAAATTGGAAACTTGAAATATGAGGGATAAACTTGGAAACACTAACTATAAATGGGTTATTTTATAAATGGGTTATTTTGGGAATTTTTCCTTTTAACTTATTATGAAGTCATCATATCTCATGGTGATGTCATCGTTAGATATATGATTTATCTCCGGTTTGTTTATTAACCTAAGATTTGGTTTACAAGATTTGATGGTGGATCCCAAATGGGCCAATGCCCAATGCATTGTAAACCTCATAGATTCCAATGATGCAACCACTTTTTTGCCATCTTAGATTAGTAAGGGGCTAAAAAGACACTTTTCTATACTTTTGAATTTTAAGTTTAACATATCTTCAAGGTATGATTATAATTGTTTTTTACTGTTGGAAATTTTATTGTGAAATTGGATTTTTGCTATTTTAAATATTAGTAATTATATTTGTATAAGAGTTATGTGAATAATTATTTTCATGTTTGTCTTCTACTTAGTGAGAACATCACAATGAACCAAACCAAGTCCAAAACTAAGCTATGATGAATGAATATCGATACTCAAAGGTGTGTTGCTGAAACAACAAAAGACGAGAAGGCGTAGAAGAAATGAACTAAGGTTTTAAGTTGCGCACATATGGGCACGTCAACTAAGGCTTAAGCTACCTTACGCAGACGTCTTGACGCTTGCACGGTATGTATGGAGGACTCGATTGACGCACGTCATGCATGAATGACAGAAACCATTATTAAAGTAATTTAATCTTATTTATTGTAAAATTAATTATCCTAATAAATGAGATGCTTGGCTCTTATAAACGAGTTTCAAAACTCATCTGATAGATACCGAAAAGTCATATGGTTTGTGATCTCTCTAGTGCATTTATCAAAGATTCGGCCAAGGAAACGCTTGGATGTGATTAGTATTCATAGGGGTATTGATAGTTATAGGTAAACGATTCACATGTGATAAGGTAATCATGAAACCTTGATCAATAAACCTTGTGGCTTTGGTTTGTTGGCCATAATTTATGAACTCAATTACCATAGGAAACATATCGTGAATATCTGTAAGAAATAAGATACTTGTTTCTTTCTTTTGTTTGAGACAAAACGTGAATATCGAAGTCTTTATTTCACAATAAAAGAAGTTGTTAATAATAGATTACCAAGAAAAATAAGTAAAAACAATTTCCATTCAAGATTTAATAATTGATCAATTCTCATCCACGATAGAATCCATCTTGTTGTGATAGGAATGAACAAGAACAAATAAGTTTTAGTTAATGTAATAAAGATACCAATTGTTGTTCCAAAAAATCTACAGTCTACACTTAGTAATATCAAGAAGATCAGGAACATATATCTACTGAATATAAAGATTTCACTTCCACAAGTAAAGAACTATACATGTTAAACCTTAGACAAGTGAATCAACAACACCAAACACGATATTGCATAAAACGTTTATGCAACTCCTTTCATTAATAATAAACAAGAACAAAATATACATTACTAACTAAAATAAAACTTTTGATGGGTTTATATAACAACCATAATTTTAATACTACTCAAACTAGGAAACATAATCATACTACTCTTCTTATTTATTTAATAACAATAAATAAAAAGATAACTTTTGCACATAATTATTCAACTTGGTCCATGAACTTTAGATCTTCACCAAACCTCACTTTGAGATCTTCCGTATCACCCTTATACTTTTCGTATTAACCATTCGAGTCCTTCAAGTTGATATTGCTTCAAGTTTTACATTACAAATATATAACTACAAAGGAACACCGAACACTCTAAACTTTTGTTCCATCTTCTTATTCATCTTTGTTTTTTCATGAATTAAGAACACCAAGAAGCCTGATGCTTTCCCGATGATTTCATCATTCGGTTTTTATCTTCGATCAATAGCTCACATGTTACAATAAAGTCTAGAACAATTATAGGTTCATTCAACTTGAATAAAGTTGAGAACAATGTTGGAGTTTGGTGAATAAAGAAGAAAAGCTATTCAACTAGTGCTTTTAGCAACATTATGGAGTTTATGGAAGTGTAAAAATAACGTCACCTTTAATAATCTATGGGCTTCTATCTACAAAGTGGTGTAAATAATCAAGGAGGGATCTATTTCTTGAAGTTGAAACAAAATTCCAATTCCTGATTTTTTTTTTTGTAATTTTTCGGTATATTTATTCTTGTATGTATTTTTGGTTGGTTGTTCTTTGATTTGAAGTCCGAGTAATTTTTTGGGCCTTGGGTCCGTTTTGTTTGTATTTTTATCAAAATGTGTAATTAAAAAAACGATTTCTATATATACCTTAGTAATATATATATACTTGTAAAAGAATTGTAGACACATGTCATTTTATGATTAATCCTCACAATTTTAGTCTCTCTAAAACTAATATATGTCAATATCAATAATTATTCATTTTTCTTTTACACTCCATTTATATTATAAGGTCAAGTTATTCTACAAAGGGAAATAAAAATGAGAAGGATGAGAAACCATAATTAATTGACATGTGTCAAGTAGGGACCAAAGGAAAAATGATATAAAAGTAATATTACACATTTTATCTCTCCACATGCAAGTCACATGTTAATTCTCTCATCATTTTTAAACGTTTATAACTTTTTCATATGATATTTTTTTTAAATAAAATTCACCATAATAACAAGCGTTTTTTTACCTTTAATATGAGTATAATTTTGTTATATAAGAATAAAATATAATTTACGTCATTGTGTCTTTTTGCTTATCATTGTGTCTTTTTTCGTCATTGTGTCTTTTTTCGTCATTGTGTCTTTCTGTTTATTATTGTGTTTTCACTGTTGTGTCTTTCAACTGATCATTGTATTTTTTTAAATACTAATAACACCGTTGTGTAATATATATATATATATATATATATATATATATATATAAAATACCAATAAATTATCTAATATATAAAACACAATGATTTATACATATTCCACAATAACATGAAACGTAAAACACAATAATGAATACATATAATATAACAACACAATGGCCTGAAACGTAAGACACAATGGTGAATACATATAACACAATGACCTTAAACGTAAGACACAATGGTAAATACATATAACACAATAACCTTAAACGTAAGACACAATGGTAAATACATATAACACAATGACATTAAACGTAAGACAAAATGGTAAATAAATATAACACAATGACCTTAAACGTAAGACACAATGGTAAATACATATAAAACAATGACCTTAAACGTAAGACACAATGGTAAATACATATAACACAATGACCTTAAACGTAAGACACAATGGTAAATACATATAACACAATGACCTTAAGCGTAAAACACAATGGAATCTACATATTACACAATGGCCTGAACGTAATACACAATCAACATAAAGCAAATGTTGAGCACAAAGACACAGTGACAAACGAAAGACACAATGACGTAATCTTTTTTTAATTTTTATCTTTAATACGGGTATCAATTGAAAAACACAATGACCAAAATATATAACACAATGCATAGAAAAATCCAATTAAAAAACACAATGGACAACCAAATAATACAATACAAAAAAACCCACCAATTTTTTTTATTTTTATATAACAATATGATATTCATATTAAAGATAAAAAAACGCTCGTTATTATGGTAAAAAAAATTCCTAAAAAAACGTCGTATGAAAAAAGTTATAGGCGTTTTAAAATGATGGATGAATTGACATGTGCCTTGCATGTGGAGAGAGAGAGAGAGAGTCATCATAAGTGGGTTATTACCTTCATGCCTTTTTTTTTTTATCAATTTTTATTTTCAAATTAATCTCTACCATCCAAATCTAAGATCAATGGATTAGATTTCTTCTCATCCTTCTCATTTTTGTTGTCCTTTGTATTTTAACTTTACCCTTATATTATATTTATAAAATGATTAGATTATTCACTTTTCTTTAAACTATATTTATATTATATCTATACACTTTTATAAAAATAAATATTTACATATTATACTACAATACGTTGTTAGAATATATTTCACAACATAGTTGGTGAAATCAAAAAATCAACAACAAACCATGTTTATTAAAGATTGAAAATAATATAATTTTAAATATTATCATTTCCACATACTATATATATGGTTGAATATTGTAAATAAACCAAAAAAACTCTAATATGTTTTCATTTTACAAAGTAATTTTTTAATCATTAAATTAAAAATATATAAGTAAAAGTTGATCTACTTTTTAAAAATAAATCCATTTTTATTGTTTTTTTTGTATATTGTCATATAAATTTATAAATTATAAATATATGACTTAAATTTATCCATTTATAATTTCGGTCAAATTAGTAATATATATGTGTGTGTGTGTGTGTAATTGTAAGGATACTATATACCAATCAATTTCAAATATAACAAACTTTATCATATTTAGTTTATTGTTTTTTTTATCAAGGAATGTTTTGATTTTTTTGTGAAACTTAAATTTGATTGTTACAGGTTAAAAGTTGGTAAATAGATCGTTTTGTACAAACTAACTACATTTGGCTCAAATTTGTTACGGGTAAAAACAAGGGTAATCTGAATATTTAAAAATTTTAAAAATGCAAATAGATTTATTGTCAAAATTGTTACGGATTCACAGTTTTGACTTGAAAATGTGAAACAAATGAAAGTTAGAATTTTAAATATGAATGGGTTTCGAATTTATTTTTAAGGACATTTTTAGAAATGGTCAAAAGATTCGGGATTTTGCACATTGAGTATTTTTTCCATGAATATTAAAATTTAAGAAAAAATAATTAACACTTCCGACATGCCACCTCCATGCCTATCAATGCTTTTAACTTTTATCAAATTTTAAACATTTATGTCAGCATTGACTTTCCCTTAACTAGTGATCATAATGTTGTATGTAAAGCATGTCATACAAAATTATGCTCAAGTGAAGCAAAGCATTCACAAATTTGGACGGGTTAACACGCTGTTTTTTTTGTTGTTGTCACTATGGCAAGGTCGAGAATCCCCCTCAAACTTATCAAAATCTTTTTCATGGTGTAGCTCAAAACTATTATTATATGAGAAATATTCTCCGAAATTGGCACATAACTAAAATTCTTTCAATTATATAAATATGATATTGCGAATGAAATTTATAATAGATGAAGTGTTCTTGGTATGTTTTTGCACATGCATTTTTTTTATTAAGTTCATTTTTTTTTGAAAAAATTCATTTTGTGAAATATATAAAATCAATTTATGTATAATGGTACAACCTTATCCTTGCATTGAGTACAATGCAAAATTTAAGTGTGGGTATAGAATATTTGAGTCGTAGTTTAAATTGAGTTTTTGTTTGAAAAATAAAAAAAAATAATAAAATAAAAAAATTTGAAAAAATAAAAAATTAAAAAAAAAAAAATAAAAAATGTTTAAAAATGTCCCTTGAATCTAGTTTTTTTTGGCGTTAAAGTGGGATATGATGATATTATTCGGAAATTGGTTTTTCAAACTTCTAATAATATGAGATAAAAAAGAAAGCCCACTTAACTGGGATGTGTCGGTAGGCTCAGCCTTGAAAATGAAAGGGCAAATTTGATAAAATGGGTCGGAAATCTCTTGTGGGTAAAACGTTTTGTCCGTAGAAAATAAGTGATGAAATGTCAGCCATACTCAAGCCTCAATTCTTGGTATGAAAAATGGAAATATTACAAAGTTTATAAAGTTTAAAAAATTTGAATACGTTATCATATGATGCTTGGGTAGGTTTAACGTTATCATATGTTTATTTAATATTTTGAGTTCGTTTTAGTTCAAGTTTTGTTAATCTTTTATTAATTAAGGTTTTTGAGTCAAGTATTATATATTTATCGTATTTTATATCTTTTGGTGTCTTGCATGTTTTACTTAATTCTTTCTATCATTTCATACGAAGTTTATGTTCGTGTTACTCGTTAATGACTACATGATTAGTTCACTTAGAGTTTCGATTTGTTTTCATGTAGATGGTAGCTTTGGAGTCAAGGAAAAGAAGTTCTAGAAGTTTCTCATCGTTACTTGGAGTTCAAGAAAGGGACCTAACATGATTAAATAATAAATAAAAAAGCAAAAAATAAAAATTCCTTTTGAAGGGCGCCGCCGCGCGCGGAGTCAAGCGTCGCGGGGCGCCTAGGCCCTCCTGGTCAGCCATCTTCGCAAGCCCAAGCCCAGTTCGTTTATATATATATATATACTATTGCATACCAATCCGATTAGAGACATAATTGAAGCCGATTTTCCAAGGGTTTGTGAAGGTTTTGAAGCTAGTAATCAAGGAAGATCATCAATCTTTCATCCAAGTGTTCAAGGGTCAATTAAGACGGGTGCTCTCTTTCTTTATCTTTGTTCTTGTTCATTATATTTCATGACGATTTTCTTTGTTCTTGGTTTTAGTTATTTATCTTTGATTAAGACTATGCTAGGCTAGACTTCATGTCTACCTAGGTTTGATGAACATGTTTAAGACTTGATTCTTGCTTTGGATAATGTTTTGATTATGGTTTCGTTATATTAATAGTAAAGACTTGGTTTTGTTTTCATGATGCGTATAAGTATTTATTATCTTGATTGATTATTAACTATTGCTTCACATAGATCTTTTATCTTTTGATTGTGTTCTTTAGATTTAGGGTTTATGTTTAAATCATTACTTGGTGTTTTGATTATTGTGATTAAATGGGCCCATTAGATCATAGAAGCTTGTTGATTGTTGATTAGGATTTTGAATGCTTTGCTAAATTCCAATAGCTCTAAGGTGAGGAGTTGTTCATGTGTCTTGGTCAATTGCATGCTAGGATAGATAGTGACAATATTCTTGATTATTGTATTGATCCATGTTCATGATGTCATGTTAGCTTATCAAGTTATCTAGGGTTTTGTGTTTCGTAAGATTGCTTGCTTTAGATACTATTAATTAACCCTATTTGATAACTTTGCGGAAATCAATAATACTGATTGCTTAATAATCTAATAATTGTTCTTTGGGATTTCATTTGATTTGGTCAAGGGTCCTTTAGGGTTTTGTTAGATGAATATGTTTAGAAATTAGTTTCCATAATCATGTTATTTGTCCATTTCTTGATGATTGTTGATACATGGGATTCTTACCTAGGTAGATTCCTTCTCTTATTGGTTTCAATCTTTTGTTTGATTGCTTGTTTCTTGTTTAATTGTTTATTTACTTTCTTAGTTTAATATTAGTTTAAAAACCCCCATAAAACATTAATAATAAATAGTCGTGTCGTAAGTCGAGTCTAATTAGTTAATTAACGTAATTTATAGAGTCCTTTGGGTTCGATATTCCGGACTTACTTAGCTTTAATACAATTGATCGGTTCACTTGGCGCCGTTGCCGGGGACTCTTGGCGATTGCGTTATTAGCGTTAATTGGACTTAATTGCTACATACGTGCTATTTGTTTTATTTTCGTTTGAGTCGTAGGAGTCTAATTTAAGTTTTAGTTTGTTTTTGTTTATTTTTAAGTATTCGAGTCTACTCATTTGGTGTCTTGCGTTTTTCAGGTTTATGCCACATCTTCGTTTGCAAGGACCACCGCTGGAGAATCTGGATTTTTCTCCGTTAAAGACCGAGGCTAGCTCGCCATCAGAAGAACAACCATCAGAACTCGCATCTACACCAAATTCGTCACCACCCAGTTCACCACCCGAAAGTCCTAGACGTCAAGATCCAATGGCCGACAATAGGACAATTGCTGCTCAATCCTTCGATGGCTTAACCGGAAACCAATCATGCATCGTCATTCCCGAGATCGAAAACCCCAACTCGTGGCAAATTCCGTCATACGTCATGAACAACATCGTTCAAACTAATCAGTTTCATGGGCGTGATGACAAAAATGCACCAGCTCAAATTAACCGACTTTACCGCGTTCTTAAAACTTTTAATTTATAAGGTGATACCGAAGATGCTATTTTCTTACATTTATTTCCGTTTTCACTTGCAGGTAAAGCAGCTACTTGGCTTGACATGCAGCCACCTGGCACGTTCACCACTTGGGAAGCACTACGTTCTGCATTTATCAAGAGATACTTCCCACCGGCTAAAGCGGCTGTTCTTCGCGATCAGATTCACTCGTTTCACATGGAGCCGGATGAACAATATTGTCATGCTCGGGAGAGTTTTCAGAGCTTGCTGTCTCGATGCTCACAGAATGGTCTCACACCATGGGCTCTTGTGGAGAAATTTTACAATGGGTTGAACTACGAAACCCAAGTTCGGTTCGACACAGCCGCGGGAGGGAGTCTACTGGCCAGGAAGAATGTCGCCGAATGTAACGAGATGTTTGAGAGCTTCGTTCAATCGGACCTTGCCAAAGTGCCACATCGCGGGAATTCCACTCCCGTTAGCAATACATACTCATCCACTCGAGGTGTACACCAGGTTAATCTGGATACTAGTGTGGCAGCTGCTTTGGAATCACTAACTCGAGAGGTTAAGGAGCTGAAGGCCAAAGTGGACAGGTGTGAGTTTTGTATAGGTGGACATGGTACATTGGAGTGCCCAGTGATGAATCAACAAGTCGATTTTGTTGCTGGTCAGAATAGGTTTCCCAACAATTACAGCAACAATAATAAGAGTTGGAACACCTATAAGAACCCGAATCAGAATAATTCCAACTGGCGTCCGTCCGGCGCACCACCCGGATTTCAAAATTCTTATGCTTCAGCATAAGGTCAGTATTTTAATAATAATAACACCGATAATACTAATTTTCAAAATAATGTGCAGGATTCGAACAGTGGAATTGGACGTTTTGAAGAGATGATGAAGCAAATCCTGGAGAGAGACCAAGTTACACAGAAGAAATTTTTTGAGCACGACCTACTTTTTAGGAATCAGCAATCTTCGATTCTTGATATTCAAAGAACTGTTGGTGATATTGCTTGTCGTTTAGAAGAAAGGCCTCCAGGTCAGTTTTCGGGTATTCCTCAAACTAATTCGGCTGCTTAATCGAAAGCCATCTCCAATGGTAGTGGTAGGGTTTTTGGTCCAGAGGTAGTTAGTAGAGAAATTGGGAAAAATGGGGACGATGAATTGGTAGATGAGGAGATAGAGGTAGAGGCTCCGGGTAAGTCACAAGTTACAACACTGATTATTGAGCCACTAGTTAAGAAGAAGCCGGTTGGAGTCCGGCCACCACCACACATCATTAACCCTGCTTATGTCCCGTATCCTGCTCGTCTAAAGAATCAACAATATACAAAGGATTATGGGCATTTTCTCAATATTTTTAGCCAATTAAATGTCAACCTCCCGTTCGTTGAAGTCCTCCAGCATATGCCTAAGTATGCCAAGTTTTTGAAAGATCTTCTTAAAAGAAAGGATAAGTTGGAGGAGTTGTAAACCATACCGCTAGATGGAGAGTGTTCTGCGGTAGTTCTAAATAAAGTTCCGGAAAAATTACCCGACCCCGGCGTTTTTACCATTCCATGCCTTTTCGGAAGTGACACGACGTGTCAAGCATTGGCCGATCTTGGAGGTAGTATAAACCTCATGCCATATTCTTTATATGAAAAGTTGGGTCTCGGAGAGCTCACCCCTACTCGTATGACGTTGTCTTTAGCCGATCGTTCCGTTAAATATCCGAGGGGTGTCGTGGAAAATTTGCTCGTTAAGGTAGATAATTTGGTTTTTCCCGCAGATTTTGTTGTTTTAGATATGGAGGCCGATATCACACCCCGACAAAGGGCCTAGACGTGTGACCAATAGTTGGTACCTGTTTCGTAAATGCATCAGAGTTGCTGGTTTATAACGGAAGTCTTTAAAATATTTGTATTGAAAACTTATTAAAATCTCGGGTTAAAATACCCGTTTGATATTTTAAATATATTTCTTTGAAAAACATAACTCTTTATAATATAAATAATCTATTCCATTAACTTTGTTGTTTAGATTCAGTCTATCGAATCTATTCCATTAACTTTGTTGTTTAGTTTCAGTCTATCGAATCCATTCTATCCTTGATCTTGATCAATAACGTCCTTTATATTCTAACAGTACTCTTGCACTTTGACTTAATTTCATTCGCTATACTTAGCGATTGTATTTCTTGAATATCTTTGAGCTCTTTTTCTTTGACTTTTTGATCAACCTTACTAGGTAGATAGTATAATATTGTAGAATGATCTCCTTTTGGATAATATACTGTCCTTGCATATATATATTTTCTAACGTTTGGTATATCATCCTCCTAGATGATAATTTTCTCAACGTTTTCTTTGTTATAAGTTCGGATGAACCTTTCAATATGTGAACCTCTTGATTGTTCTTTAGAGGTAACGAATATAAGCATTCTTGTGTATTAACACGATCTATATGCTAATATTTCATTTATATCTTAGGGACTTTAATACCCTTCTTTGATTACAAAACTTCTCGTTTAAAAACGAGTTACAATTAACATACAAAATTTAGCTAATCTATCTGACATTTTTTGATATGATCTTGTCATTCTTGACTAGCTTTTCTTTTCGGGCATTCAGTCTTAAAGTGACCCGTTTCTCCACATGTAAAACATACTCCTAGCTTCTTACGACATCCTTCAATTGTGTGTCCTGCTCTCTTGCAGTATGCCAATTGTTTGTATTTTCTAGTCGACACTTTCCAGTATGTTTTCTTCCACAAGTCTTACAGGCTGACTTGGGAGTACTTTCTTCTTTTTCTAACTTCTCAAAATCTTTAGATTTCTTAGTTTCTTTGTCATTCTTATTTTCTTCTTCTTGATTCCTTATCATACTGTTGATTAAGTATCCGGCCAATTCCATAGCCGAATCAACTGTTTCTGGCATATTGGATCGTACTATGTCTCTTATTTCTCTTGGTAGTCCATATATGTAACGAGTTACTTTGTTATATTCAGGAGTTACTAAATGTAGAACCAGTCGGCAGTATTCTAGGAATTTAGTGTTATATTCCCTAAGATTTGTGCCAACAACCTTGTGATTCCATAACTCAGTTTGAATTCGATCCATTTCATGAGTTGGGAAAAATTTCTTTAATATAAGACCTTTGAATGTTTCCCAACTTAGATTATACATTTTTTCTCGACCTTTGGTTTGAATCAGGGTGTTCCACCATTCAAGAGCTTCTCCCTTAAGCATTTGTGAGGAGTATTGAATAGCTTCCTCACCGGTGCATTTGCTTATGGTGACGATTGATTCTTGTTCTTCTAGTCATCTCATAGCGGCTATACCGTCCGAATCTCCATGGAATTCTTTAGGATCGTAAACTTTAAAGTTTTTAAAGTTACATCCTTTTTGAATCTTTCGTTTCTTTCGTTTCTTTTTCTTTGATTGATTATCAGATATAGAGCTATCATATGCTTCCTCCTTTCTTGAAGGAACAAATTTACTTCGACTCCTCTTGTTAGATTTTGGTTGACTTTGACTTGTAGAAAAGTCCTTTATAGCTTCCTTAATCATCTTTTGAATTTCTTCGTTATATTGGGCGGGAATTTCATTATCCTTATCTTTATTTTTATTGTTTTCTTCATTTCCCGATTTCTTGAGAGGACTATTGTGAGAGTTTGCACTTTCTTCTCTTGACATACTACAATAAAATTTTAAAAGATAAGTACAATATTCGAAGAATTCAAAACATATCTTTTATTCATTTTATTATAGTTGCAATAGTGCATTTTATTTGTTACAATTATACTCTCTACAATTACTAATGTTCTATTTCTTCCAGCGAATGACTAATTTCTTAATCTTGCTATCTTTCTTGATAGTCTCTTTTTCTTTTTCTTCCACCTCCATCTCTTCCATTCTTTTTCTTCCACCTTAATCTTGCTATCTTTCTTGAGTTGCCGAAAAATTAAAATACTCTTTTCTGTGAGGATATTTTTCCGGATAAGTCTTTACTTCTTTTTCCTTTGGCATCATTGGTTTCTTGGATCTACTTGATCCTACTCCATATGTATTTTGATTTGAAATTATCTGAGCTAGCGGAATGTCAGAATCATATGAATCTGAATCTTCCTCCATTTTTGTTTAGTATGAATTTTCATCGCTAGATATAGGAATTGGGAGGAAAGACGTTCCCATAAATCCTTTTCCTTTACCAGTTCCAGGCTGACATGATGATGTATATAAAAATATACATCTTTTTAGCATCAAATAATCTCTAAAAACTGCAACTTCTATCGTATAATATAGTTAAAATTACTACTTATCATGTTAAAATGTATTTTCTGGTGAATCCAAGCCTCAAACGAAGAAACGAATGACAAAAAAAACAAAGAAAAACCAAAGAAAATAGCAATACATGAGGCTGTGCTTCAGGAAACATGGGGCTGTGCTTTTGGGAAACACGGGGCTGTGCTTTTGGAAGCACGGGGTCATGCTTCTGGTCACTTTTCAGAAAAGACAAAAAAATCTACAAGAAAAGACAAAATAGTGAACAGCTGGACACGGGGCCGTGCTTCCCTCTCAGAAACAACAAAAATAATTAGCGCATGTCATTAAAAAGCACGGGGGCGTGCCTCAGGAAGCACGGGGCCGTGCCTACCTTCCAGAAACGACAAAAAGAATTAGCACATGTCACTAAAAAGCACGGGGGCGTGCCTCAGGATGCACGGGGCCGTGCCTACTTTCCAGAAACGACAAAATAAATCTGGCACATGTCATAAAAATGCACGGGGGCGTGCCCACTAAGCACGGGGCCGTGCTTCTCACTCCAGATTGCCTATAAATAGAGGCTCTTGTGCCATTTGAAGAGTGTGCCTTGAAAAGAGTTCTATCTGATTCTCTCTTATAAAAACACACACTAACACTCACATAGAAGGTTTAGTGAAGAGTTTGAAGGCTTGGAGGTCATCACCATCAACCATCATCATCATCTATCATCATCATCATTAAGAAGGAAGCTTCATCTACATTTGGTTAGATTGTTTCAAGTTTAATCATGTATTTGTTATTATCATCTATCTTAATGTTTATCATCATGCTCATTATGAGCTAAACTCCATTTACCATCTAAAATCTATGAAGAAACTTTGTTTTACTTGATAATTATATAAAACATGTGATTTAGTCTGGTAAAGTACATGGTTATCTTACAATTATCTTTTGATGAGAAATGTTTCACCATCTTAAAATACTAATTCAAAGTTGGTGATTGTCAATTATATTGGCAATCATTCATGATCGATTCATGTTCTTGAAAGATAGAAACACTTTGATACATTATCGAAACATGGATCCTTATATTGTACTTATAAATGATGAGATATAAGTTATGATGTATTTCTCTAAACCTTGGTAATCCGAAAATGGCTTTGCTTAGGATATCAAATTAGTTAAAGAAGTCATATGTTAATGGAATGTGTAATTATAACCTACATAAATCAACCAAGGGGAGGTTGTGTGAGTTAACTACAACCACCCGAAGTTGTTAGAATTGGTATTTGAGAAATCGAAGTCAATTCTAATCATTCTACTTTACCAACTGCTTGTCTACTTAAATTGACATTCTCGGGGTAGCATGCTATTAAGCATAGGATGGACTTGAAAATATGCATGCTATTATTCATTATGTCATAGAATATGTTCACTCCAAAATGAGGATCATAATTCTATCATATATTATTAGGACAAGTCTATCACATGTTTAACTATTAATCATCAAGGAACAATGGAGTGGATTCTAGATATTAGATGGTAATCTTCGCATAATTGAATAAACTCGTTTAGAATCTCTTGTCTTGGTCACCTATATATTATATATATAAGTATTTACATTTTATAAAAAGTTTAAAAATTAACCCCAAAATGATTAAAACCTCCGATTAAAGTAAAACAACGATTTATTATTAGAAACCTTTGTGTCCACGGATCGATACTTGGTTCTTACCAATACTATTCTACATATACGATAGGTACACTTGCCTATTTTGTGTGTGTTTAGTCTTTATAGAAATCACTTTTATAAATTTAGAACACGATCTTGTGCAAAAGCTAAATATCCAATCTACCATCCTTTTATATTTTACAAGCCGCACGCGCAAGCATATCACATGATCCTTGGCTAGATTGAGAATCAGACATCTGCGCGAGGTTAATTTTAGGGATAGATAGACACTCCTATCTTATTTGTGTTTGTTAATACCTTATCCGTATTATTTCTTGATACTTTTCAAAAAAGTATCTAGTTGGCTTGAATCAATATAATAAGTTTTCAGAACTTATTCTTAATCAAAGCCTAGGTATAATTAAATACCTAATTCGCTAAGATTGATGGCGTGTGACCAATAGTTGGTACCTGTTTTGTAAATGCATCAGAGTTACGGGTTTATTGCGGAAGTCTTTAAAATATTTGTATTGAAAACTTATTAAAATCTCGGGTTAAAATACCCTTTTGATATTTCAAATATATTTCTTTAAAAAATATAACTCTTTTATAATATTTTTAAATAAAATATCTGAGCTATCAGATAACATCTAATGACTATAACTCCAATCTTCTATTCCTTCTTGCTTGTCTTTTCTAACCTTTCTTGTTTCCCTGTAACATGGGTGGGAAAATACGTCAGCACAAAGCTGATGAATAACGCTGACTCTAAAATCTCTTTTTCAATACCTTTGTGAAACCAACAATAATACCTTTGTGACTACTCATTAGGCACCCAACTAAATTGGGATCAAATTACCCTAAGTACCATGTACAATTAATTATATACACAATATCTTTTCTCTGAACAGTCCCGTAGACCTTCAGAGGCATGTTGATGATATGCATGGCCTCAGGGAATTCCGAGTCACCATGTATGTTTAGATCCAGACACATGTATACTCTTAATCAGAGTGTCCGTTTCTTATTATTGTAACACAAAGTTTTAAGGATTCGTAAATCCTATGCAAACATTCAGACTCATTATAAAAGGTTTGGGGCGTATTCACCTTTTCTATTTGTAATCAATTTCTGTTACTGATTCCTGTTTTCTGATTATGTTCCTTGATTGGTTACCTCGGACTTATAGTACGAGAATAACATTTGTATAAATAACTAGATCATCGATCTAGCTTCAGACCTCTAGTCTGTTTTGTATAACTTTAACCTTGATAAAATCATTTGTTTATATAAAACATTTGGACCTTTAGTCCCTTTCTTTATTTACCAATTATATGCTACGTTTCTTCCTGAGGAAGAAACGTCTATACTAAGTTTCTTCTTCAAGAAGAAACATCAACTTATTATCTATAATCTCTTGTTATAAATATTATATTTCTTACTCATAAAGAAATATTATTTTGACTATAATATTTGCTTAAGAAAAGTTATATAATACTTAATGGTAATCAAGGTTCAACTATACCTCCGACTATGGTCTAAGCCATTTATAATAACAAAATAATAACTTAGGCAAGACCCCTTACCTCGCACGGGTATTCGGAGTTAGATATTCCTAAGTTTAGTCGCCCAACACTTCTACTCTATATCACGTTTATCTAGGTGCTCTTGATCAACCCTTCTTGGCACGCAAATCGAGATGATGTTCAGATCGTCGGGTCGTGCACGTACTTTGAGACAAAATGTCGGGTTATTTGGGTGGCACGCACTTCGAGGAAAACGTCAGGTTGTGACACAGATTACGAGGTAATAATTATCGGGTCGCGACACGTAAAACGATGTTCGCCACGCAAACCGATGTAGAGAGAGAGAGTGGATGTGGGTGTATGCAAATGAGCTCGTGGCCTCCCCTTTTACAGCTGATTTTGGATCCCATCGCGGTACGCGATGGGTCCTACTTTCTCTGCCGTCGCGTATCGCAACGGCTCCTTTCCTGAGGTCACGCCATGTGTCGCCACGTGGCCTGACACGTCTGCCACGTGTCGCCACGTGGTCTGACACATTCTGCCACGTGTCCTGGTACGCTTCCACGTGTCGCCGGAGTGCGACATGTGTTGCTGACTCATCACGGCCCATCGTGGTACGCGATGACCGTTTTCTTAGACTCATCGCTTAGCGCGATGGGTCCATGTATATTATTTTTCATTTTCAGTCATTCATCTTTTGTAGCTTGTCATTTCTGGTCTACTTCTCGTTGTCCAAAAATATTAAGGCGACTCTTAAAGCGGCTCGCGGTGATGCGAGCTTGCGAAGTGCGCCATCAAAGCGCCATATTGCGCCCAACACCCTTCGCCGTCGCCGTCGCCATCGTCATCGTCCTCGCCCGAGCCCGAGCCCGTGCGCGTGCGCGTCGGGTGCTACGCACCCTCCGCTAGGACCACTTGGTACATGATATTCATAAAAGAATATTACTATGGAAAATCCCTTCCTTATAAAGTGTTTCCATTTCTTTACCACTTTCCATGTGGGATAGATTCCATCTTCCTTTTTTATACCTTAGTGGAATGCTTCCACTTTCTTACATCTTCCAATGTGAGATGGAGTTTCATGTAAGAAGACATAACTTAGGAAATATTTTTATTTCCTTATTTTTCTTATACTTCCTTATTTATTATTTTCCCATTACTTCTCTTGATATTATTTTTGATCCCTTAACTTTCCTAAGTTGTCAAATTTGGTTCAAAATTTTAGGGATGTTACATCCGACGAGAAGGTTCCTATTATTTTGGGTCGTCCATTCTTACGTACTGCTAGGGCAATCATCGATGTGTTTGTAGGCAAGATCACTCTTAGAGCCGGCGATGATAGTGCCATTTATTTGGCGAAGTTCATGAGACATCTGAGTGGTCAAGACGGTCTTATAGATCCATGTCATCCAGTTTACTCGATAGAATCATTTATCTCGGGCATGGATTCCCGTCTTGACGATTCCCGTTCGGTAAGTTTTAGTGTGAAAAAGGGGCGAGAGGTTTCGAGTTCTCGGGTAATGGTGAAGTGTGTTGGAGAAAGAGGTGGCGAAAAACGTAAATTTGAAAAGGTTCGTGGAGTTAGAAAGAAGAAGACAAAGGTTGATAAATGTTCGGATCGTGATTCGGAATCCTTGAGGGCATTGGAGTTCTACCAAGGTGGAGGAAGCTCCACTCGGGTCCGCCACATGATTCGCATAGCATGGGTTCTTGAGTGAAAACTCAAGTGTAGAGTTTGTATTATTTTCTTTTATTTTTATTTTTATTTTCTTTGAGTCACTAACGTAGTTTTTTGTAGTTTTTCTTTGTTTTTGTGTTTTTGAGTTTTGCTAGGTAAAAGAAAGATTGAGTGAGCTAGAGAGACGATCCCCGAGGTTGAGTATAATGAAACGAACAAGTGTGGGGATGGAGTTTCATCAGAGCCGTATACTTTATGTTTATTTATTTGCTCCTGATTATTATATTCTATATGTTTATTGATGAAAGCACTTTAATTGCATAATATCTATCGGTTTGATAAGATATATTTTTAGATATGTTTGTTTTGTTTTGCCAATTACGTTCGTGAAAGAATGAGTTAGCATTTGCTGAGCACGTTCGTAGTTGGAGGGCATTCATGAAAGAAGATTTTGGCATCATATTTCATTCGCATATTACCAGCTATGTCTTTTCCATTATCTAGCTTGTTAACTTTTTATTTTGCTTTTGTTTTTTTATTTTTAGTTTTTAGTTTTTTGTAGTCCGACTTTATTTTAATTTATTTTTATTTTAAGTCGTCCTTATCCTTGCATTGAGGACAATGCAAAATTTAAGTGTGGGGATAGGATATTTGAGTCGTAGTTTAAATTGAGTTTTTGTTTGAAAAATAAAAAAAAATAATAAAATAAAAAAATTGAAAAAATAAAAAATTTAAAAAAAAATTGAAAAATGTTTAAAAATGTCCATTGAATCTAGTTTTTTTTTTGCGTTAAAGTGGGAGATGATGATATTATTCGGAAATTGGTTTTTCAAACTACTAATAATATGAGATAAATAAAAGAAAGCGCACTTAACTTGGGATGTGTCGATAGGCTCAGCCTTGAAAATGAAAGGGCAAATTTGATAAAATGGGTCGGAAATCTCTTGCGGGTAAAGCGTTTTGTCCGTAGAAAATAAGTGATGAAAGGTCAGCCATACTTAAGCCTTAATTCTTGGTATGAAAAATGGAAATATTACAAAGTTTGAAAAGTTTAAAAAATTTGAATACGTTATCATATGATGCTTGGGTAGGTTTAACGTTAGAGTATGCCGTGTAGCCAGTGATATAAATCTTAAACTGTTAGCTTTAGTGTTTTACACATCATTGGCGTATGGTTTTATAACCTTAAATCCTGTATTGATGGGATATCCCGGGTCCAGAGACCATGGGTCTGTATGCCGACTATTCATCTGGGTATTCACAATTCCAAATGGGGTTGTGAATATTTAAATTAAAGCGAAAAAGAGCAAACCCACAGTTTTCTGCCACATAAATCTTTAAACATGATCACAAAGAGTACAAAAGTACAAATACATTACAGAATTGATCATCCACGCTGTTTGCCATGTGGGGTCCCCTTGCTCGCGTCCCATTATGAAACGAACCACAAGGGACACGCCACATGTAAGCCCTACAGATGAAATTTTGCATACTCACCTATGGTAATGGTTCAGTGTATTGCTTGATAACGGGGGTATGTCATGTTGTGGGGAACACTAGCTATAAATTAATTGAACCTTAATCATATCTAATGGCTGCTTGGTACACTTTGATGCTTAACCTTAGGTGGATAAACAATACCCTTGATCGTCTTAACTATTCATGAAAAAAAAGAGCATCAAAAGTTTTAAATCTGCTAATTTTGAGGTTTAAGT
This sequence comes from Bidens hawaiensis, assembly GCF_021521415.1. Classification (NCBI taxonomy): domain Eukaryota; kingdom Viridiplantae; phylum Streptophyta; class Magnoliopsida; order Asterales; family Asteraceae; genus Bidens; species Bidens hawaiensis. The sequence continues at coordinate 248,005 of NW_027505176.1, forward strand.
CAAGCTGGGGTGGTCTGGTCCGGTAAAAGCTGAAATTAAGCGGGTCTTAATTGTGTAACCACTAAGTACTATTATTGTCGGATCATATTTGTCCCGGTAAATATTAAGGCATGGGTTTAAGTGGACAACAATGTCGGTGATCGCGTTTTTTGCGTTTTTCTGAGGTTTAAAAATTAACCTATACGTTTGTAAGATTATATTTTCCGATTCTGATCCAACTGCATTTGACTTTTTCAGGGACGAAAAAAGAGTAAGTGTGGGGATATTTGATATACGTCTATTTATACATCTTGGATCCCTTGTAAAGTTATGTTTATTTAATATTTTGAGTTCGTTTTAGTTCAAGTTTTGTTAATCTTTTATTAATTAAGGTTTTTGA